>NC_039367.1:127547806-127852598 GCF_003573695.1 Papaver somniferum | reverse complement strand
AGATTATGATTCTTGCCCAAGAGACAATGACAAGAATCATCTTAAAAAAATTACAGATTGTAATTCTCCCAATCCAAAACGAGACTGGGTGACTTCTTACGAGGGGATGACATATTTGTTATTCCTTGTTTTTGTTTTTCTTTCAAGAAAGAAGTGTTACGCACATCATTCTTTTCCCTTTTTATCACAGTATCGAATACCTTGTTTGTTGATTTTCACAAACTATGAATAGCTTTGGAAATCTCTTTTGAAAAGAATGAAGATTTCATAGGAGATTTCCTTTTCAACTTCTGAAAACAAGGTTTAACAGAGGAGACATATTCTTGATCTTTAGTGCATGCAATTTCAAGATGATCCTGATCTTTACACAAGGAGACCAAAATATTTGGTAAGTCCTTGTAGCTCTCCATATCATTCTCTTCAGAATGATTTAAGAATGACATAGAGTCAGGAGTAATTTGCTGATAATGCTTAAAGAATTGATCGAAGAAGTTCGATGTTTCTTATTAGTATCACAATTATGAGTGATAGAAACCTCTTGTCTTAAATTAAGCAGTTGACATTCCAGATCTTCAATCTTTTTAATCAAGGCTTCCTTTTCCAGTTGAAACACTTCTGGAGAAGTAAGACTGTGCATCATGGAATAATCAGGATTGTTAGGAGGACAAGTGTGATTATCAGCAAAGAGATAAAGAGAACTTTCATAGATATCATCCTCAGGACAGTAGTCAAGAGTATCCATCCATGCTTTAGTTAACTCACTTAACTCCTTATCAGAACATTTGGAAGTATCATGGATACTTCTATAGCAATTGGAACAAGTTTCATTATCACAGTTTCTCTGAACTTTTTTATCCCTTTTTCTGACTGACTGGGCATTCTTTTGAGACTTTCTTTTTTTTTGTCTAAGAGTTTTCTTAAGCTGTTGTATAAACAATGGCAGAGTTGAATTAAATCAATTCTCATCCCTTGTATCAATCAATTTAGGACGTCGAGACTTTTTATCAGATGTAGCAACATGGTTGCTTAACAAGTGACGTTTTTCTCTTTGACAAAGTTCAAGATCGAAAATTTTAAGCTTTCCAACAAGAGTATTTCTGGAAAGTGTATCAAGGTTATTTCCCTCAACGATGGCATGCTTCTTAGAATCGTATTTGGATGGCAGAGATATGAGAATCTTCATCACAATGTCCTTTTCAGGAATAGTCTTACCCAATGTAAGAGATGCATTAACAATTTCAGACACTTTGTGATTAAACTCATCAAATGAATCTTCATCTGCCATACGAAGGTTTTCCCAATCAGAATTTAGGTTTTGAAGCCTAGCTTCCTTTTCACAGGTATTCCCTTCAGATACGGTTTCTAATATATCCCAGGCTTCTTTAGACTTGTGCACGTAGTCACGTGATGCTGAAGATCTGGGGTAATGGCATGTATGATAGCATTTAAGCCGTCAGAATTTTGCTTTGCAGCAAGGATTTCTTCTGGACTATATCTACTAATATCCTTCGGTAGAGATACATCGCCTTCTGTATTAACGGGAGGATCATACCCATTAACAACACGTACCCATGTTTGAAATCACGAGCTTGAAGAAACGCACGCATAGTGATTTTCCACCACAAGTAGTTTCAGTCATTGAATACTGGTGGTACGTTTATGGAGATAGAATTTCTGTCCATAGATTCAGATCGCTACAAACACAGAATTATGAGGTCTTTAAACATGTTTGCCTGCTCTGATACCAATTGAAAAAGCGGGGGTCTAACAACCTCACCCAATATTTTGCTTAACAATCTGTATGGACTAACTCCAATATACTTTCATGAGAATCAACTAGACAGTTAGACTCAATCTTAAGAAAAGCATGCGAAAGAGTTAATTTCTATATCTCTCAATTCAATCTTCAATCAGCAAATAGAAATCTGCGAACCCGATTGAATATAAGAGATATAACTTGAACGGTACCAAAGACCAATATTCAAGGATCAATCAATTTCAATCAACAACCAAAGGTTGGATTTACAAATTGATCGATTCGACGCACCACCTGTGATATTTTAATTATATAAATATAATGCGGAAAAGAAATAACACATACACCAGAAGTTTTGTTAACGAGGAAACCGCAAATGCAGAAGAACCTCGGGATCTAGTCCAGATTGAACACCACACTGTATTAAGCCGCTACAGACACTAGCCTACTACAAACTAACTTCGGTCTGGACTGTAGTTGAACCCCAATCAATCTTACACTGATTCAAGGTACAGTTGCGCTCCTTACGTCTCTGATCCCAGCAGGATACTAGGCACTTGATTCCCTTAGTTGATCTCACCCACAACTAAGAGTTGCTACGACCCAAAGTCGAAGACTTGATAAACAAATATCACACAGGAAAGTCTACAGGAATAGATAAATTTGTCTCCCACAAAAATACCTACAAGTTTTGTTTCGTCTTTTGATAAATCAAGGTGAACAGGAACCAATTGATATACCAGACTTATATTCTCGAAGAACAGCCTAGAAATATCAATCACCTCAGAATAATCTTAATCGACTAGCGAAACAAGATATTGTTGAATCACAAACGATGAGACGAAGGTGTTTGTGACTACTTTTGTATCTTGCCTACCGGAGATATAAATATCAAACAATCTTACGATTGCACTCAATCACGATAGAAACACCAAGATCAGATCACGCAACTATAGAGAAAATAGTTGGGTCTGGCTTTACAATCCCAATGAAATCTTTAAGTCGTTAACCTACAGGGTCTCGAGAGAAACCTAAGGTTAAAGGAGAATCGGCTCTATCTTATACAACTAGTATCACACAAGAGGTGTAGGGATTAGGTTTCCCAGTTGCTAGAGTTCCCCTTTATATAGTCTCCAAATCAGGGTTTGCAATCTAAGTTACCTTGGTAACAAAGCATTCAATATTCACCGTTACATGAAAACCTGATTAGATACAATCTGTTAGAGCATAGCTCAGTTGAACCCACCAAGCGTTGGTATGTCAAGTTTGGATATCATATTTTAGTGAACCGAAACTCAGTTAAATAGTCAATTGATTATTTACTAGAGTCAACTTAGTATAGGTTAGCTAGAAAGTTACTAGGATATGAGACTTACAAGTATTACGTGAAGACTTGAAGAATGTGAAGAAGTAAATAGCTACAATAACGACATCATCCTTCCTCTTGAGGTTAGTAATATTTGAATTGAACTGTTTTATTCCTAACTTATCTTTCAAGTCGTGCATATTGAAAACATAATTGATAATCTGTGAATGATTATACTCTAGTTAGACATAGTATTAAGAAACTACAATACGGAGTATAACGTCTATCTTTTGAACTTCGTATATAAGACATCGACATAATCGTATGAATGCTTTTGTGATTATGTATGGGTATGGGTGAAGATTTCGTCCTAGGAAACAATGTTTTACATTCGTTTAAAGGAAGTACAATTCATAAACTTGTTTTGTGAATCTAAAGGAAAATCGCTAGGTTTATTAGTATTGTTATTTAATGCAAATCAGGGTTTGCAATCAATGCTACCTTGGTAACAAAGCATTCAATATTCACCGTTATATGAAAACCTGATTAGATTCAAGCTAATATATTTCAACCGTTAGATCGAAACTTAGCTTGTTATACAAAAACGTTCATTTAGGTTTGTGTAACCGTACCTAAACGTATACACCTAGTTGGTTCAACAGTAGTTAACCAAATGGTTAGCCATATGAGAACTTTCATATCAACCTTATTCAACTTCACAATAACTAGTTTTTTTTTTTGATAAATCATGAAATCTTATTACTAAACTGATTTACAATTTACAGATACAAAAATCCCAGTCCAGGCAAAATAAAAAAGTAGTTGAGCCCATAACATAAGCCTAAATACCGAAACAAAGAACAGCCAAAGGCTTGCAAAAGCAAAATTACAGGAAACCAGATTTTAAGAGCAGGCTTATTTAAAATATGAAATACAAATCATCCTCATTCTCTAGACCCCCTAGCTATTGAGGCCTTTATTCATAGTATCCAAATGACTCAAATGAACTAGTTCGAGAGTTGTTCAATTGCTTAGGTCTTATAGAAGTATACAAGACACAATCGAAGAAAAATCGGTTTTGATTCACTCGAATCGATTCATGAACATTATAGCCACTGTTTGCAAATTGCATTCCTTATTATATAAATGTTTTAGTTCATGAAAAAACCAATTTTAGAAAGTAACACACTTAAGTATGCGTACGGGTATGCGTACTTAAGTAACCGGATTTGAATTTTTTTTGGTTTTCAAACTCAGCAGAAATTCACGGACGTGAACTTTCCGCCAGTATGCGTACGGGTACGCATACTTAAGTAACCGGATTGAGTTGGTTTTGATTTCCAAACTCAGCAGAAATTCACGGACGTGAACTTCCGCCAGTATGCGTACGGGTACGGATACTTACCCAGTCTCCATCAACCATTTATCACACACACAAGTATGCATACATTTGGTTCCCGGTTTTATACTTATACACTAATGTGCGAACACACTATATGCTTATATCCAAAGATGGTTACATGTTCTAAACTCTTTATTTCAATCATTGAAACATTCTTAGGGGATGTTATATAGAGGTTATTCACACTCTATTTTTCATCAAAGCGATTTTCAAGATATTGAAATAATCAACATGACTTCGTCACATGTAAAGATGAACTTGGACAAAGCGAAAGCTTACTGATAGACGCATTTATGTGTCTAATTTGTCCTTAGTGTATCTATTGTTAGTGCTTGATTTTTTACTTATTATGGTGTTTTTATGTTCGTGTAGGTGTTCTTGGAGAAATACACTTGTGTGGAAAAAGTTGCTCGAATAGTGATGCTTGCACCTCTCTGAGAAAATTAATAAAGGAACCTGCACTTTGGATAGGGGAACCACCTTCTTCTTCATTTTCAAACAGAATATTGGCGAGAAATTTGGGTTTCAACAGTAAAGGATTTACAATTTTTAAGACAAGAATATCTTCTTCCTTATAAACAGGAAATCTATGAGTATTAATTACCGGAGTTTTGAAAAAAAGGAAGTTATCTTCTATTAAACATGAAAGATATCTTAGAGGATTTTCTCTTGGATTTGATTCTGCGAATTAAAGAAGATTTGGGTATAATAAAGAAATTTAGAGAATATAAAGAAGAAGAAAAATTCTTGAAGATATTTTTAATTAAAAAGAAGAAGATTTTGGAGTTATGGAAGAATATATTTGATTTATGGGTTTGTGTGTATAAATATAGAGCAAGAGAGCACAACCAAGGGAGAGGGGGTGAGCCGGTAGCCAGTTTCACAATTTTCTTTTATTTCTTCTGTTTAGTTTTCTTTATAATAATGAGGAGCTAAACCCAATCATTGGGGAAATGAGGAAGCTATTTACGCATGAATAATTTGGTAACTATTATATTTTCTTTAATATTTAATTATAATTCGCTCAATCACTGCTTTTGCAGAGTTTTTAATTGTTTGCATAATTTTCTTCATTAGTTGTGATTCAATTAGATAGGTTATTCTTTGATTAGATAATCTATGCTTAGGGGATACAATTAATTTTTGAGAATTTGCCTGATTATTTGTGAGTTAAGAAAATAAGGGACTTAAAGATAATTAGAGTTTTGGGTTATTTACCATCATTCATTCATGTGTAATAGTGGAATCAGTTTCTTGGTTATTTTCTCATATCTTGAAATCAAATTTTGAGTTAAGTTTTCTTTAATTTTTAAGTCTAAATTCTTTTGCTTTCACAAGTCTCAACGAACCTTTTTACTACAAATTTTTGAGTTAAGTTCGACCGAGCAGTGCTCTAACAATCTCCCCTTTTGTCAATTTTAGTGACAAAACTATCAATACATATGGAATCCAAAATAAATAAACTTTGCAGCTTCTCTTCCACATGCATGACCTCCTTGGTTCTTCAACATTACTCGAAATCTTCGTCACTTCCAAGTAATCCGATGATTCAAAAGATATTCAATGCAGCATCATCGTTGTTGAAGATCTGTAGCCATAACAATGAGAAAACAAAAGCTCCCAATCATTATTACATAGTGTCATAGTATTATTACACAACATCAAAGTTCAATTGTATCACTCCCCCTTAGTCAATACTTTATCTCACATGAAAACCACCCCCCTTACATAATGATCCGAAAACCATATGTATTTGTAGTGTGAACTACACATTAATTCTCCCCTTTTTTGTCAATAAAATTGGCAAAGGTACGAAAACTAGTGGGATCCTAATGAAATTTTCATAGAGACACTTCATGACCAAAAGAAAGCACATATCAACTTTTTAGATGCAATCATATAGCTGAAACTAAATGCATTCATCAAGGAGTTTATACAGATAGAAGATAACCCCTATAGTATTCCACAG
Source organism: Papaver somniferum (assembly GCF_003573695.1). NCBI lineage: Eukaryota > Viridiplantae > Streptophyta > Magnoliopsida > Ranunculales > Papaveraceae > Papaver > Papaver somniferum. Next base: position 127,846,165 of record NC_039367.1, on the reverse strand, counting down.
CCGCACTCCCTACAAAGATTTGGCAATTAAGCACAAGTTTCATTAAGAACTCTCCCCCATAAAATGTCATTCCCGAAAGAAAAACAAGAGCGACCTTACTTTCACAAGAAAAGAAGGATTTCTTTGGACACAATTGTAGAGTCCCCAAAGCTAGCAGCTGACTAATCCAAGAGATTAACTAATTAAAGAGGCACTAAGGATCTAAAACATATATTTAAGCATTCAATTAAGAAATCTGCTATAACACATAACCCAAAAACTAGCCCCTCACTGAAAAAAATATGTACAAGAACTTCTCTCAAATGAAACATACACAGTAGCCACTTGGTTTACGAATATAATATACAACATAACGAAGTTAACCAACTAACGGACTCAACTCCTCGAAGCTTCCGTTGCGCAACTCTGATCTGTCTCTGAAACTGAAAGTGGGAATGGGTGAGCACATCATCTCTAGAAGGGGTGCCCAGTAGAAATAACATTTAACTTTCAAGTAATCACTAGAATGATTTGGAAAACATTAGATGTTTTCCCAACACTAAAAGACAACCAACGCACTAAAATAAACAGTCATGTATACGGACAGATTCCTTCACTAATATTGACGCCCTTGCCACGCCTAATAGGGTAATAGTGACACCCGTTCCACACCTAATAAGGTAATAGTGACGCTCGCTCCACGCCTAATAAGATTCTCGTAAATATAAAGAAGGGTGAAGGAACACATCTTATATACCACAGATGGAAATTCTTATTTCCCACAGGACAATTCATAAAGACGAACGAAGCATTACACTTCATTTCCAAGCAATGGAAAGTTTAAAAGAAATATCAGAGCTATCGAAATTCAAAGTTAAACAATGCATGGAAAGCACAACCAGACAATGCCTGAGTTTGTTAAACAAAGACTTTTGTAAAAGAAACAACAATGGTTACAAAAGAGTTAAATATAAATTCCCACCTCTTTTGATGACAAGCCACGCCCACCTCGAGATCCACGATCCACTGGTTCATCCTCTGAATCGATCGTTGTTAATAAAGACTAACTGTTAATCACACAAGAACTCTAAGAATCTAGCCAAAATGACTCACACAAGAATCATAGAAGTCTATCTAATGTTTCTAAGCCCATTCATGGTTTTACACATCTTCATTATCCATCTCTTGCATATTTAAAGGTTTAATAATTCAATTAAGTTGTTTCTCTAGTCCACTAAATAAGTCTTGTGAATATCTACAACTTTGTAGAAGAAACCAAAGGTCGATTCGGACCATAAGGGGTCCGAACAATCAAAGAATGAAAACTATGCCTAAACCCGAGTCCATTAATCCGGCCCATTAATCTAAGGCCTGGTCCATTAGGTCAACAAACAGTCACTAACAGTCACAGGTCAAGTCAAGGTCAGCTCGAGTATGGTCAACAGAGTCCAAGGTTCACTGAGTCAAACCGATTAAACTCAGGCTAACAGGGTCAACTCGACTCAGTCAGACTACCTGAGTCAGCTAAAAAAACTAAATCAGACTGAATAAGCTCAGTCATACAAGCCAAGGGTTCTTCCTGCACAACTGCAACTCTAACTCTACAACCTAACTCAAGTTCAATTTCAATCTAACAATGCATTAATTTAATCATTCAAATAACTTCAAATATCATGTACAATTACAAACTATGCCTACCTGCTATTGCAGTTCCAAGCTTTCACAGCAAACACCAATTAAAACTCCAACTCTAAACAACACCATCAAACTGACACAACAAAGCTAATCTCATTCTTCCACTGACATAACCCAAGCTCCTATTCTTTAGCCATTTCATGTTATAACAACCAACTTCATCACCACCAGATCAATAACCACAACTCCATTATATACTGATTTCAACTCCATTTCAAACCACACTGCATATCCGTTACCACCAAACTCTCATCTCCACTTTTATTTCGCCTGCACAACCAAAACTCCAGCAACTACAACTTCATAGGCATACTTTCATTATTTCTTTCGTGTTCATCAAATTCCAATTCAACTTTAACATCACCACTACAACTTGTACCTCAGTGAAACCATCTACATCATAAACACCAACAACCCAGACATCTCCATCACCACCTGTAATATTCATTCCCTCTACAATATCATCTCATCATAACTCCAACCTAAATTCCCACCATCTCATTCTAATTGCACCTGCGATAAAATTCCTAAGCAACATTCAACACTGCATCTCAGGTAAACTCAATCACCACAAATTCAGTTAACACCCTTCAATTCCACTCTCCTCAGTAAACTCATTTCAATTCTAATATCATTAACAACTTCATAAACTCAAAACTGAAGTAAATAACTAAAGTAGATTTACTGAGAATAATCAATTACCTCAAGATGACTTTCTTCAAACATCTGAATCATATACTGCTTTTCACTTTGAATGTTAATTCACCAACACATTCAAGACTGCTCAGAACTCATTAGCGCAACTCAATCCATACCCAAAGACTTCAACCCATCAATGGTTATCAATTAATCCCAATTCAAATCCCAAATCTTCATTAAAACATATCCAAACCCTAACTACCAATTTCAAGCTATTATTCAACTTCAAACTCTAATTCATATAAAACCCATCTCTAATTTCATCTTATTCATCTCTAATCGAATTTTAAACAATCTTATGACAAACCCTAATTCGTTGTTTCATCTCCAAGACAGTTTCAGAACTTCAATTGAACCTCAACCCAATCATTCTTCATCTACCAACCACTCAATTTGCATCTTAAATTGAAACAACTCAAAGTCTAGACTTAAAACCCTAATTCAAATTCTCTATAATACCTTTTCTTCTTATTCTGATTCGATCTCTTGAGTTAACAACATCTTCATCAACCATTCTGTTGTGACACCAACTCCTCTACACGTTATTTCCTTTCATATGATTTCCTTATTTAGCTTAATCTTAATGAAGTAGTTATAGTTATTGTTAGAAGTCGGCTACATTCTTGTTTAGGAAGTTACAACAACTATATATATCTGAGACCTGTAAACATTCAGGCAAGCAATACAATTATTTTCTTCAATCTTCTTCTTCTTCTGACTTCTTCTCTTCTTTTAATCTTCTTATTCTCTTGTTTTCATTCAAAACTTAATTTCAAACCCTTGACAAGGTATAAGATCATAATATCTATCATCAGAGCATGTTAGATCTTTCTCAAAATAACCCGAATTTTTTTTTCTTTTAGCTTCCGCTTGCAATGATGATACTCACTGAAGAAGTTAACCATCTTACATCCATGATGAAAACCTTGGACACAACAGTTAAGGACTTTATGGCAACTGTTATTGAAACCAACGACCATGAAGAACCATCTAGAGCAGCTGTTATTGACGCACTTATGACAAGAACGCAAACTTTGCATAATACAAGTTTGCAATCTATTTTAGAGAATCATAGACAAGAGATGAATACTGTGATGTAGCAGAACAGACAAGATACCACAACTCTTGTTGTACCTATCACCCGTAACATGGCATCACTCCTTCTCGCGCGTTTTCCTCTAACTACACCTCCTGGGTTTGGTGGATCGACTGGCAGCAATCGTACCAATGGTAGTAATGGTACGAATGGAAATAATGGATCTAATGGCAATGGTATTTTAGGTTCTCCAGATGCTCTTTCAGATATTCGTACAACGCCCATCAATTTGAAATTTTCCAACTTTAAAGGGACAGATCCAGCAGGGTGGATTTTCCAGGAAGATCAATATTTTCGTCTACACAACATTGTTGAAGGACTAAAAATTTAAATTGCTACAGCTCACTTCAAGGGTGAAGCTAATACTTGGTATAGGTGGGTTCAAAATAAGGTAAATAATCCAACTTGGCCGAACTTTTGTTCTCTTCTTCGTGATCGATTTGCTGATAAAAATTTTTCAAACCCACGTCTGACATTGTCTACAATATCTCAAAAAGGCTCAGTGCTTGAGCATATTACCGAGTTTGCGCACATCCTGAACTTTGTTACTGATTTACCAGAAGATTATATCATTGATCTCTTTATTCGATCCTTGAGTTAATAACATCATACTTCCCATGCCTTTTTTGTATTAGACAACACTCCAATGAAAAAAAATTGATCATACTTCCCATGGTTTTCTAATCCAATTGGTTGCAACTTCTCTTTCAGCAACATACAAATCTCAGGTGCCTACCGCAGTCTCTAAATTACTCTCAAGTTTTTATGACTTATTTGCATCTTCTTCATCTTTGCCACCTTCACGGGAACAAGACCATCGTATTTCATTACTACCAAATACTGCACCCGTAAATGTAAGACCCTATCGATACCCATATTTTCAGAAAGCTTAAATAGAAAAAATTGTTTCTGAATTGAAAGCAGCAGGTTTTATTAGGCCTAGTTCTAGTCCTTTCTCTTCTCCAGTCTTACTAGTTCGTAAGAAGGATGGTTCATGGAGAATATGTATTGATTACAAGGCATTAAACAAGGTTACTGTTAAGGATAGATTTCCTATTACAGTAGTAGATGAGCTTCTTGATGAGCTTCACGGAGCAACTGTGTTTTCTAAGGTGGATATGCGATTCGCTTATCACCAACTACGTGTGCATGAAGATGATGTGCATAAAACAACATTTAGAACTCATGATGGCCACTATGATTTCTTGGTAATTCCATTTGGATTATCAAATTCCCTTGCAACTTTTCAGAGTCTCATGAATGATATTCTTAGACCATATCTTCGAAAGTTAGCGTTGGTTTTCTTTAACAACATACTTGTCTACAGCAAATCTCTCACAGACCATCTTACACACTTGAAGATTGTTTTTGAAGTTCTATCCACACATAAGCTATATCTGAAGAGTTCTAAGTGTGACTTTGCTAAAATTATAATCAGTTACTTAGGGCACTCAGTATCTTCTAATGGTGTTTCGGTTGAAGATGATAAAATATCTTGCATTGTGAACTGGCCTATTCCATTTACTGTCAAAGGTTTGCGTGGTTTTTTGGGGTTAGCAGGCTATTACCGTAAGTTTGTCAGAGATTATGGTAAGATTAGTGCTCCACTGACGCAGTTATTGAAGCAAGATGCGTTTTATTGGACTATAGCTGCTACAGATGCATTTAATAAGCTCAACACAGCCTTAACTAGCACCCCAGTGCTAGCACTTCCTGATTTTTCCAAGGAATTTAGCATTGAATGTGACGCTTCAGGTAACGGATTGGGAGCTGTCCTTATTCAACAGAACATACCTATTGCATACTATAGTAATCTACTTTCAAGTAAAAATTTAACTCTTTCAGTTTATGACAAAGAGATGTTAGCCATTGTTAATGCAGTTAGACATTGTTAGGATCATAACATATTCTATGGTCTTTTCCATCATCTCTAACTTCCAGAACCACTCTCGATATCTCAATTCATCTATAGATGAAGAACGCAGATAGAATAAGAAGAAGAAGAAAGAAAATGATAAGAAGATAGAAGAAGAATGAATTCTGCGATCAGGTTTTGGTGAAGATAAGGCCTACCAAAACTTAGAAAAGCACCCAGAAAATTGATACGGGCTGCCAAGTTGGTTGGGCTTCAAAAAGACTATTTTTTCCTTCATGCTAATCTGAAGATTTCTTCTTCGTCCAATATCCGAACTACATGTTCGAGTAGTCCATTCCGCGTAACCTTTTGAGATCTATCCAGTAGTACTAGTTTCGTATCTATTTTGTTGTTAGATTAGTTTCTATTAATTAAAATCTATATTATCTAATTGAGTCATTTTCGGCTAAATCGTCTATTGATCAGCTCTTGACCGGTCTAATAGCGTTGACGAGCTTAAGGGTCTTTACAATAACACTAAGAAACCTGACAGAAAATCAACTTACTGAAACAAATGTAGAATTGAGACAATACCTACTGGAATTCCAAACTCAATTTCCCAACAGATCGAGATAAGCACAGGGGCAAGAGTTTTAGAAATGAAAAATGGACCAAAACAACACCAATAGACGGCCGTAAGTGTTGAAATGTAGCAGTATCTAATGGTTTGGTAAGAATATCACCCAATTGTTGTTCGGAAGGCACAAATTCCATATTTATGATACCATTTTCATATAAATCTCGAATAAAATGGTACCTTATATCAATGTGCTTAGTTCTTGAGTGATCAACGGGATTCTCTGTGATTCGAATCGCGCTAGAGTTGTCACAAAAGATCTTCATTATTCCAGTATCAATTCCATAATCAACAAGCATTTGTTTCATCAAGAGAAGTTGAATACAACATGAGCCAGCAACAATATATTTTGCCTCACATGTAGACAGTGATTGTGAATTTTGTTTCTTGTTATGCCATGCTACAAGATTCAGTCCTACATAGTAGAAACCCCCTGATGTACTTTTTTTGTCTTCCACTCATCCAGCCCAGTCAGCATCTGAATAGGCAGAAAGATTGGTGTTAGTATCAAAGGTGTAAGATAGACCATACCCGACCGTGTGATTAACATATCGTATGATCCTTTTTGCAGCTGCAAGATGAGATTCCTTTGGATTATCCTGAAATCTAGCACAACAACCAACACTAAAAGCAATATCAGGTCGAGTAGCTGTAAGATATAAAAGGCTACCAATAATGGATCGATACATTTTTTGATCCACATTTACTCCTTTCTCATCTCTGTGTAGTTTACCAGTGGTGGGAATAAGTGTCAGTTTTGGATTTGACTTATCCAGACCGAACCTTGAGACAAGATCCTTAGCATATTTTTCTTGAGATAAGTAAATTCCATCCTTATGTTGTTGAATTTGTAATCCTAAGAAGAACTTTAATTCACCAACATTGCTCATTTCAAATTCTTTGCCAAGAGAGACTTGAAAATCTTTTGCATGTTTTTCAGAAGTTAAACCATAGATGATATCATCTACACAGACTTGATCAATGACAAAATCTTTCCCACTCCATTTGGTAAACAAGGTTTTATCTGCTCCGCCTCTCGAAAAACTTTTCATAAGAAGAGAAGTAGTTAGTTTTTCGAACCAGGCACGAGGTGCTTGTTTTAACCCATATGATGCCTTTTTAAGCTTAAGGACATGATCTGGGAAATCAGGATTTTCAAAACCCTTAGGTTAAGCGACATAGACCTCTTTCTTTAATTTTCGGTTTAGTAACGCGGATTTAATGTCTATTTGAAACATCTTAACCTTGAGAAAACAAGCATGAGCTAATAACAACCGAATGGACTCAAGGCGTCCCACAGGAGCAAAGGTTTCGTCAAAGTCGATTCCATCAATCTGTGAATATCCCTGAGCGACAAGTCTGGCTTTGTTTCTGACAATTGTGCCAAATTCATCAGACTTATTCTTGAATATCCATTTGGCACCAACAATATTGATATTGGAGGGACAAGGTACTAGTTACCACAGGTCTTGTCTTTGAAATTGATTTAACTCTTCATGCATTGCATTCACCTAAAATGGATCTCTAAGAGCTTCATCAATATTTCTCGGTTCTACTTGTGAAAGATAACAACCAAAATTGCAAATATTTTGAAGTTGTCCTCTTGTCTTAGTAGTAGAATCTCTACCTCCAATAATACTGTTGGGATCATGATTCCTTTGAACCGAAAGGTGTCGAGGAGGGACACGTTCTTGTTCAACAGGAGCAGCCTGATCAGTGCTATTCTCCTCGTCACTAGAAATATCAGGATCAGTAACAGTTGGGATGACTTCAACTGATTCTGGGATTCCTTTGACTTCCTCAATTGTATCAGTTGGAGGAAATTCAGCAGTAGGATTATCATGATGAAAATTACTAATAACATCAATGATAACATTAGCAGACTCCATCATAACTTGGGTTCTGAGATTAAGCACTCTAAAACCACGACTATCAGAGGCATAGCCAAGAGAGATACCTTCATCACTTTTGGTATCAAATTTCCCTCTCTGTTATCGATCTTTTAGAATGTAGCACTTACTTCCGAACACTCTAGATAGTATAAGTTGGGTTTTATACCGTACCACAACTCATAGGGAGTGTTTAGGGTTTTAGACCGTAGGTACACACGGTTGATCAAATAACATGCTGTGAAAACAACTTCTCCCCAAAACCTTAAAGGTATGTTTTTGTTATGGAACATTACCCTGGTCATTTCCTGATTGTTCGTATTCTTTCTTTCTGCAACTCCATTAGCTTGAGGAGTAATGGGTGGTGAATATTGTTGAATAATCCCCAGTTCGTCACAAAATTTAAACACCTTAGTGTCCTTGAATTCAGTTCCACGGTCGCTTCTAGTTTTCTTTAGTTTGCGACCTTGTTCGTTCTGGAATCTATTAACAATAATCTTGAATTTATCAAGGGTTTCATTCTTATGAGATAAAAATTCTATCCAAGTGAATCTGGTGTAATCATATACCATAACTAAAGCGTACTTCTTACCCGCAACCGTGGGTTGTTGAATAGGTCCGAAGAGGTCCATATGAATTACATCAAGTGGAGCTTTAGTGAGAATATCTCGAGATGATTTATGGTTGTTGATGGTGGATTTTCGTTTAAGGCTAAAATTGTAAAAGACGAAATTATGCGCTAACATCCTGCAAAGGATAAAGCCACTGATAAAGTGGAGAATACTTCTTCACTATAAACTTATATCATTATCAATTAATGCATGACCAGCCTTGTATTTCCTGTACTACTCCATTCTCATTATTGGTGCGGCATGACGACTAAGTGATCGCTCTCAGCAGAGCAACACGAATCTCCAAGCATTAAATAAAGAGACACGTACGAAATACCCGTACAGGCTATAGCTCTCGAAGTGTTATACAAGCCCGATCGAGCATCTGGACTGTCCATATCAGTCTCAGAAACAATCATGACCATCCAACTTCACCAGCATGATTGGATGACATAGTTGGATCCATAACCTTCAAGCAGGTATTGGAGCATTCAACACCGGACCAATGCGGACCCCGCATGGTCGGCCCCCAAAAAAGGGAAGCATAGCTTTCTAAAACGTCCAGCCAAAGCAATATGGACGTGAAACCCTAAATTAGGGTTTTCGACACATTACATGAGTCGCAAATCAATATCAACCATCCATCTTCGCAGGCATAGATGGAGGGTGAAGATGTAGATTCAAAGGGCCAAGAGCATGTCAACACAATCACCACGGGCCTGCCTACAAACACGGCCAATCGGTCAAGACCAACAACAGTTGGTCGTTCCAAACCGTACGCCCAAAGTGGGCATGCCGCACGGCCGGAAAAAACCCTACTTAGGGTTTACAATGATCGTGAGCGTCCGTTTTCTCCTGATCGAATAGAGGGTTTAGAAGTCGACTGAGCATATCCAGTGAGCATCAACATGATCACCGTTGACCCATCTATCTCCACACCCAATCGTCCAAGGCATACCATTCTTGTTCGCCTTGATTCGCACGCCCAAACTGGCATGGTCACACCTCCCAATCACGAATTGATCTCGACCACTCAACTTCACCGGACAAATTTAGTGGCTTAAATCACGTTTCCATGGGACCGCCAGGTGTAGGCGTGAACACCAGCCTATCACCTACACGCCGAATCAATCTCCCGGGACCGACCAAGCTTGATGGTCTCGAAACGCGCGTCTGAAGAAGGCATGGTGCACGGAATTTGCGGCGCCAAACTGCTGTCGTAAATCAATCATGACCGCTCCTCTTTGTCGGATAAATTGAGCGGTCCAGATTACACTTTCACAGGACAACAAGGTATGGGCATGTGCAACGGCATGCCGTCTACACACATACCCAATCGTCCATGCCAAAATCGTGTCCCAACCTTGGATTCGACCAAGCTGAAAAGTGATGGTTGCGCACCTCTTCTAAAACCCTAATTCCATTAACGGTCGCAGATGAGTGTCTCAAAGATCATCTCATCCATCCAACTTCACCGGATTGGCTATACAGCCCTGGTCAGGAGTTAATTGGTCAGTGAGGCGTCATGGTGACCACCACCCATCACTCTACCACACCATGTGGTCGGCCAAGGGAGGACTTTCTTGCGCAACCTCCAAACCATCACATGAAGTAGACTGGACATGAAGCTATTTTGAGACGCTCAAACAGCGATGCTTCATACATGCTGTATATACTCGATGCAGTACCTGCATAGAATACACACGATACTTCATAAGTATCGACTTCATAAACACTTAGTTATCTAATCTAGCATTACATGCTACTTTCTGTGGGTCCCACGATCCACACACTCGAGACATCAATCATGTCACAAACTTGGGGATACATACTGGGGTATTGGTCTGGCAGTTTACAGCGTGCAGCGTGCAACGCGCCATCACAAGAACGTGTCAGGAAGTCATGGACGGTAGTGATGATGGGAGAAGTGGGCAAGATTAATCATGTAACACTAACACACGACTCTACTACCCCATCACTCCACTTCTCCACTTCCCACGAGATACGAGTTTCAGGCTCAAAGACTTGTATAAATAGGTTCTCCTCCCTATTTCCAAAACAGAACAAGACAACAGAAACCAAGTGTTGATACAATCGTATTCAAACACCAGAACTGATAGCTTACACTCTGGAAGCCAGTTCGGTCTTCTGATACAAGTCATACATAGCCAACACCTTCACAATCTCAGCACCTTCTTCGCTTCCCTCCCTAAGACCAACCCCATCTCCTTCACTTTGTGACCGAAACAAGTCTGGAACGTCCATTTCTTGGTTTAGGCCGGACTTGCACAGATTGATTTCTCGAATCACAAGCACTCCCGTGCAGTGCATTTGTTTAGGGTTTAGATTCACTCCTCATCCACACACCCCAAATTACCAAATTCGGCAGGAATAGTTTTCGCCCATAAACAATTGGTGACCAGAGTGGGAGACTAATCTCTCGGTTGCAAAATCAATTTTCAAATCCAATTCAATCTTATCAATTTCAAAATTGTGGATCTTAGGTCTGGATCAGCAACCAATCCTGGCGGGACTAGCGTTGACAACACTCTCGGTGTTAATATCTCAGGTGTCACCGTGCAGCCAGTCAATACCATCAATGTATCTTGTGGAATTGCTTCCTCCACTACCAGCACCAGCGGAGCAGGAGATGCTCCAGTAAGTGTAACACCTCCCGTCACCAGAGCCAGAGCAGCCGCGAACCCTGGCATCTCTTCAAGTGTAACATCTCCATCGATCACCAGAACAACAACTTTCATTCCTTCATCAGGACGGGGAGTCAGAGGAGCAAGAGGAGGACCATCTCCAATTACCATCGCAGACTTGATGGAGAGGCAAGAAGCTCTTGCTAAGACTCAAACGGATATGGATGCAACTCAAAAAGAGGTACTCACTTTCCTCAAAACCTTAACTGAACGATTGCCACAAGACTCACGGCATCCCCTGGAGCCAACAAGGGATGCCTTCACGCCCAGAACATGCGTTTCCACTCAGACCCACATGAATGAAGAAACTCGTGTTGTTCCTGAACGCCCAAGGGAGATGGACCGGTCTCCGAACTTCATCACACGTGAAGACCTTGAACGATTCCTCCAAAACCGAGGCAAAGGAAGCATGATGGAGGTGCACCAACATCAGCCGCCGTACCCTCAAGATGTACAACGAATTCCTCTCCCAAGAGGATATACCTCTCCTCAGTTCTCTCTCTATGATGGTACTGGTAACGCTCATGAACACATCTCTCTATTTTTGGAATCATTAAGAGAACATGAATGCAATCGTGTTCTCCGCCTGAAAGAATTCTCGAAGTCACTTACGGGAAGGGCGTACACATGGTACAACAACATCGCGCCTAACAACATATCCAATTGGGACGGGATGGTCAGTGCTTTCTATAAAAAAGTACTTCTTCGTGTCCGAGCAGATCACCTTTTCAGACCTGGGGAGAATCTCTCAGCGGAACAGCGAACATCCAAACGATTTCGTTAAAAGGTTCAGAACTCAAGAACTAGATTGTCATGATCCGAATATCACTGAACGAAAGTTGGTGGAGCTGTGCATCAACGGGATGATACCTATATACCGCGCCCTACTGGAGAATCTGATCTTTCAAACGTTCTCCGAACTCCATGAAGCTGCCAAGCGTTCAGCCACAACTGCCCCAGCGTTACTAGAGAGAACCAGGGTTGTTCGAAACGAAGACCTACGTGAGAGTCGAGGAAGCATGCGCCTCACCAACAAACAATACAACACTAGTCCTTATGTGAGCGTGGTATGCGAAGGAGGAAAAAGGAAAGCTTCAGCAACAGAACGACAACCCAAGCGTGCGGCTCTGGCACAGACGAACTCGTCTCAAAAAGGAGTAGGCAAGACTCCTGCACAAGACACCGAAGATGCAGGCTTCCCATTCCCCATGAGTGAAGTGATGGAACTCTTGGAGGCATGGATTCAAGACGACGCTATCAAGCTGCCTCCTATCAGACGCCCGCCAACCGAGAAAGATATGGCGGATCCCAAGTACTTCCGCTTCCATAGGTTTGTCCATCATCCGACTAAATACTGCAACAGACTGAAGCAAATCTTCAAAGAAAAGATAGAGGCAGGAGAACTCCAGCTTGGAAACGAAGGTGTTCATAGAGATCCTCTCCCTGTCAGGAACTGCATGATTTCTAGGGATTCTGTTCGCAAGACTGTACAATCTATGATGGAAAATTTGTGCGAGATCTTGTACTTCTCCAAAGCACAGCGCCAGGACATATTTGCATCCCTCAACCGTGTTGTGTCAGGCAGGCGCTTGTATCTAGAAAAGGAAGCGGTCTCGAAACCTCAGTCCTTAATGGAAGATGCAAGCCAGGGATACTGGGGACTCTTAACCGTTGCTCGTTTGAGGGATGTCGAGTTCGATAGCACATTGATCGATACGGCCTCTGAATTCAACATCATCACTCTCCAGACCTTAAAAGCAGCAAAGATTTCAAAGCAGGAAGCTACTCACAACCCAACTGTGATTAAGACTCCGGAAGGAGAACTTGGAGACGCATATGGATACATCGATCTTGAAGTTAAATTGGGTGACGCGCTAACACAAGCAAAGTTCTACATAGTCAAGGAGCATCCTAATTACGACATGATCCTAGGACACTCTTGGATACACGACAACAAGGCAACACTAGAAGTTTATCCTCTACTGGCTTAGGTACCCAAAAGGATATCCAACAAGCCATATGGACCTGGGGACTATCTGTTTCCGCACCACCTACAACTTGCCAACGTGATAGAACTTCCTGGACAGAGCCTGTCAGCGTACATTAAAAGGTTCCGAGCCCAAGTAAGTCTCATCACACAATCCTTTTTCCAACAAATCACTCCTCACTCTGACAAGCACTGGGGACTGGTTCTGACTAACAAACCAACCCCGACTAAGAGATGTGAATGGGAGGCCGGCCCCTTCAAGCATTTTATCAAGAGCTTAGAGGTTGTCTCGGTCAAAGACGATAAAGCCAAGGTCCAGGCATCTGCACGACCAAACCCATTTGGAATTGGAGATATGGTGACGAAGACGACTACATTCAAGGTTGGGAGCATGATGGTTAAAGTAACCAATCCACCTGGCTCACCCACTGAAAAAAGGATGAACCATACCTGGTAGCAGACGTTATCCTAGGAGGCTACTGCAAGCTCATCAACGCTGAAAAAATGGAAGGCGTAACGATTCACTCGCGATGGCTCAAACCCTACCGTACTTAAGACGTTGTGCTACCACTTTCCAGCGTCCTCCACACTTTAAAACGTTGTGCTGTTTTCTCCAGCGTGTCTTTTTACAATTACCTCCTCATGTCATATTTGTAATTCCTCCAGAAAATGATTGCAATACTTGCATTCATAATTAGGGTTTCAATTTTCAATTTCAAATTAATTGAAGTATTATTTCCATCCAAGAACTTCTTTACCCCTAAAGGAAGACACAAAGTCCTGAGTCAGCCTAAACCCATTAGAGGAAAACATAATAGGAAACCCTAAGCAAACATTTCGTAAGAAGTCAAGAAAATAGAATATGTGCGGAAAAGGAAGATGCTTTGAGCCATTCACCCAGCAAGACCAGGGAGATCTCACGTCAGGAGCACATGCAGGTCTGTGGTATTCCATTATGACATTTCTTTTATCATAAAGAATCACATACATATGAAGGCACACCATTGCGCCTGGAAAGGTTCAGATGTAATCTTAACAAAGGATTATAACATAAAAACCTTTATTCAAGCAATCCAACAAAAGATCCTGGACTCAGCCGCCACTGAGTACAAGGAAGATGTTTATGAATTAAGGGAATGAATTTAAAGAGAAAGGAAAGCAAAAGCCTAGCCGTCAACAAGGTCGGCCGCATTAGAACCACTACTAGGTCCTGCTTCAACTCCATCACCATCGTGAGCCATTAATGCTTCTTCCTTCGGATCTGCCTCAGCTTCCGCTTCAGATGTTTCTACAACAGCACTCTCCACCCCAGCATCGTTAGCAGGAACAACTTCCATGTCTTCCTCAAAGGCCACAACGACGTTAGGGATTGTGTTGACTGCTTTCAGACGCTCAGGTTCATCTGTGTCAGAATCAAGGATTGTCACACCGTCGTGGATTGGATAATCACATTTATCTTCACCAAGAGGTCGTTTGTGTTCAACCCTCCGCCTCTTTAACCGTGCTGCAAACCTCTCTGCCCTTACGCTAACTGGTGCTTGCAACGCTTCATCACGCCTCCATTGCTCCTCCATGTCGATTGCAGCTGTAAGGGCACAGATAAGTCCCCTGACAATACGCAGGTGCAGAATGGACATCCCCTGTATAGCACACCGACTTCGCGAAGTGGGAGATCGATTTTAGCCATTACTTCTTCGTGCACATCAACTCCGGGCTTGTCGACTTCGAAACTTTTTCTGGAGAAGTTACATAATGGTCATCGCCCACCTCTTCCATGATAAGCTGCAAAGAAGAAGAAGTTATGAGCACATAAATTTGTATATCATCTGCAATCAATCATAAGATCATATAAGTGCGGAGAAATACCTGGATATATGACTATGGATGAGAAGAATCCTTGGAATTTATATCTCGCAAGCCAACAGAATCCTTGGAGAAAAGAAGTCTTTACTGGCCACCTATAAAGGCTACTGATTCGGGATAATGATCAACGAGGCTTATCAGATATATCTGGGAAAAGCTGTCGTGCAACGGAGGAGAGTACACCCAGTTCAAGAAGTGGGCCAAGCTCTGTCCAGATGTACATGGAGGAAACCAAAAGCGACTCTCCAGACCAAGTCCTGCCTCCTTCATGACCCTAATCAAGACTTCCAGGACATCACCTGACGATCTATGCGGTAAATACGTATTTACTTTACTTTAGCTTAATTGTTTCAGCATACAAAATCGTCACCATCTCATGCCTACCCCACAATAGTGTAACCATTACGTGCTAGGCAGGGGACTTAATGTTGATGGTGGATTTTCGTTTAAGGCTAAAGTTGTAAAAGCCGAAATTATGCGCTAACATCCTGCAAAGGATAAATCCACTGATAAAGTGGGGAATACTTCTTCACTATAAACTTATAGCATTACCAATTAATGCATGACCAGCCTTGTATTTCCTGTACTACCCCATTCTCATTATTGGTGCGGCATGACGACTGAGTGATCGCTCTCAGCAGAGCAACATGAATCTCCAAGAATTAAATAAGGAGGCATGTACGAAATACCCGTACAGGCTATAACTCTCGGAGTGTTATACTAGCCCGATCGAGCATCTGGACTGTCCATATCAGTCTCAGAAACAATTATGACCATCCAACTTCACCAGCATGATTGGATGGCTTAGCTGGATCCATAACCCTCAAGCAGGTATTGGAACATTCAACACCGGACCAATGCGGACCCCACATTGTCATCCCCCCAAAAAGGGAAGCATAGCTTGCTAAAACGTCCAGCCAAAGCAATATGTACGTGAAACCCTAAATTAGGGTTTGCGGCACATTACATGAGTCGCAAATCAGTCTCAACCATCCATCTTCGCAGGCATAGATGGACGGTGTAGATGTAGATTCAAAGGGCCCATAGCATGTCAACACAATCACCACGGGTCCGCCTACAAACACGACCAATCGTTCAAGACCAACCACAGTTGGTCTTTCCAAACCGTACGCCCAAAGTGGGCATGTCGCACGGCCGGAAAAAACCCTAATTAGGGTTTACATTGATCGTGAGCGTCTGTTTTCTCCTGATCGAATGAAGGGTTTAGAAGTCGACTGAGCAGGTCCAGTGAGCATCAACATGATAACTATTGACCCATCTATCTCCACACCCGATCGGCCAAGGCATACCATGCCTGGTCGCCTCGATTCGCACGCCCAAACTGGCGTGGTCACACCTCCCAATCACAAACTGATCTCGACCACTCAACTTCGCCGGGAAAATTGAGTGTCTTAGATCACGTTTCCATGGGACAGTCAGGTATAGGCGTGAACACCATCCTGTCACCTACACGCCGAACCAATCGGTCGGGACCGAACAAGCTTGGTGGTCTCGAAACGCGCGCCTGAAGAAGGCATGGCGCACGGCATTTGCGGCGCCAAACTGCTGTCGTAAATCAATCCTGACCGCTCCTCTTTGTCGGACAAATTGAGCAGTCCAGATTACACTTTCACGGGACAACAAGGTATGGGCATGTACATCGGCATGCTGTCTACACACATACCCAATCGGCCATGCCAAAATCGTGTCCCAAGCTTGGATTCGACCAAGCTGAAAAGTGGTGCTTGCGCACCTCTTCCAAAACCCTAATTCCACTAACGGTCGCAGATGAGTGTCTCAAATATCATCTCATCCGTCCAACTTCACTGGCTTGACTATACAGCCCTGGTCAGGAGTTAATTGGTCAGTGAGGCGTCATGGTGATCACCACCCGTCACTCTACCACACCATGTGGTAGGCCAAGGGAGGACTTGCTTGCGCAACCTCCAAACCATCACATGAAGTAGACTGGACATGAAGCTATTTTGAGACGCTCAAACAACGATGCTTCATACATGCTGAATATACTCGATGCAGTACCTGCATAGAATACACACGATACTTCACAAGTATTGACTTCCTAAACATTTAGTTATCTAATCTAGCATTACATGCTACTTTATGTGGGTCTCATGATCCACACATTCGAGACATCAATCATGTCACAAACTGGGGTATTGGTCTGGCGGTTTACAGCGTGCACCGTGCAACGGGCTATCACAAGTACGTGTCAGGAAGTCATGGACGGTTAGTGATGATGGGATAAGTGGGAAAGACTACTCGTGTAACACTAACACACGACTCCACTACCCCATCACTACACTTTCTCCACTTCCCACGAGATACGAGGTTCAGGCTCAAAGACTTGTATAAATAGGTTTTCCTCCCTATTTCCAAAACAGAACAAGACAACAGAAACCAAGTGTTGATACAATCGTATTCAAATACCATAAATGATAGCTTACACTCTGCAAGCCAGTTCGGTCTTCTGATACAAGTCTACATAGCCAACACCTTCACAATCTCATCACCTTCTTCGCTTCACTCGCTAAGACCAACCCCATCTCCTTCACTTTGTGTTCGAAACAAGTCTGGAACTGCCATTTCTTGGTTTAGGCCGGACTTCCACAGATTGATTTCTCGAATCACAAGCACTCCCGTGCAGTGCATTTGTTTAGGGTTTAGATTCATTCCTCATCCACACACCCCAAATTAACAAATTCGGCAAGAATAGTTTTCACCCATAAACAATGGTGAACTTTCGTTTGTTTACCCTTTTGACAGGCACCACACACACCATTAATATTTGCATTGATTTTAGGAACACCTATAACAAGTTCTTTATTAATGATCTTAGTTAGAAGACGATAACTGATATGACCAAAACGCTCATGCCAAAGATGTGTAGATTCCACCTTAATAAAATTACAACAGTTATTGAACTGAGTATCCAGAAGATGACAGTTATTTTTACCACGAGTTCCCTGAAAAATTATTTTTCCAGCTTTGTCTAAACTGTCACATCCATTTGCATTGAAGACAACTCTATGGCCTTTGTCACAGATTTGACTAATAGAAAGAAGGTTTGTAGTCATACCTTTTATGTGTACTACATCACGGATTTCAGGTACGCCAGGAAGTTTGATCGTCCCTTTCTTGCTTATGTAGCAGCAACTCCCATCTCAAAATATTACCGGTCCTCCTTCATAGTCGTTTGAAGTAACAAACCACGAGAGATCACCAGTCATTTGTCGGCTACATCCACTGTCAAGAAACCATTGAAAGGGCAATGTTGATTTTAGAGCAAAAGCTCCCATACTAACACTACTATCCTGTTTAGGATTTCTTGCTAGTTTTATACATTCTTTTAGAGAAGCAAACAGTTGTTCAGCTTTCTTATGAAGATTACTTGCAACTTTTAGGCTTTTCCGGAAGGACATACATGTATGTTGAAAGTGATTGCAAGAGTCACAGAACATACATGGACCAATATCTTTAATCTCATTTGAGTAGTTCAGCGTCCTTTCAGATTTCACAAAGCCTAGACCACGTTTATTGTCTGACTTACGACCATTCATCATAGAAGAATGAACAAAGTTATTCAAATCCATTGAAGGAATTTTGACAGATTTCAAATCCTTATACATTGCAATTTCTGCAACAAGATCAAAGTTGATCCGGATTTGTTCATCCAGCTTTTTCTGGAGAATAACTAATTTTTCAGAACTTTCCCTACGATCAGGCTTTATTCCTGATGAAGCGTTTATAAGACTTTGCTGTCCATATAGTCAGATCGCTACAAACACAGACTTATAAGGTCTTTAAATGTGTTTGCCTGCTCTGATACCAATTGAAAAAGTGAGGGTCTAATAACCTCACCCAATATTTCGCTTAGCAATCTGTATGGAATAACTCCAATATACTTTCAAGAGAATCAACTAGACATTCAGACTCAACCTTAAGAAAAGTATATCAAGGAGTTATATCTCAATTTCTCGATTCAATACTTACTCAGCAAATAGCAGTTTGCGAGTCTAATTGAATACAAGAGAAATTCACTTGAACGGTTCCAAAGACCAATATTCAAGGATCAATCAATTTCAATCAACAACCAAAGGTTGGATTTACCAATTAATCGATTCAACGCACAACCTGCGATATTTCAATTATATAACAAAATATAATGCGGAAAAGAAATAACACAGACACCAGAAGTTTTGTTAACGAGGAAACCGCAAATGCAGAAAAACCCCGGGACCTAGTTCAGATTGAACCCCAATCAATCTCACACTGATCCAAGGTACAGTTGCGCTCCTTACGTCTCTGATCCCAGTAGAATACTACGTACTTGATTCCCTAAGTTGATCTCACCCACAACTAAGAGTTGCTACGACCCAAATTCGAAGACTTTAATAAACAAATATGTATCACACAGAAAAGTCTACAATAATAGATAAATCTGTCTCCCACGGAAATACCTACGAGTTTTGTTCCGTCTTTTGATAAATCAAGGTGAACAGGAACCAATTGATATACCAGACTTATATTCCCAACGAACGGCCTAGAAATATCAATCACCTCAAAATAATCTTAATCGACTAGCGAAACAACATATTGTGCAATCACAAACGATGAGAATAAGATGTTTGTGACTACATTTCTATCTTTCCTATAGGAGAAATTAATCTCGAGCCAATTTTACAATTGTACTCAATACGATAGAAACAACAAGATCAGACCACGCAACTACAGAGAAAATAGTTGGGTCTGGTTTCACAATCCCAATGAAATATTCAAGTCGTTAGCCTACAGGGTCTCGGTAGAAACCTAAGGTTAAAGGAGAATCGACTCTAGCTTATACAACTAGTATCATGCAGGAGGTGTGGGGATTAGGTTTCCCAGTTGCTAGAGTTCTCCTTTATATAGTCTTCAAATCAGGGTTTGCAATCAATGCCACCTTGGTAACAGAACATTCAATATTCACCGTTAGATGAAAACCTGATTAGATTCAAGCTAATATATTTCAATCGTTAGATCGAAACTTAGATTTTTATATAAAAATTCAAGAATTTCTGTCCATAGAGTTTGATCGCTACAAACACAGACTTATAAGGTTTTTAAACGTGTTTTCCTGCTCTGATACCAATTGAAAAAGCGAGGGTCTAACAACCTCACCCAATATTTCGCTCAACAATCTGTATGGACTAACTCCAATATACTTACAAGAGAATCAACTAGACAGTTAGACTCAATATTATAAAAAGTATATCAAAGAGTTATATCTCAATTTCTCGATTCAATCCTCACTCAAACAAATAGAATCTGAGAGCCTGATTGAATACAAGAGAAATAACTTGAACGATACCAAAGACCAATGTTCAAGGATCAATCAATTTAAATCAACAACCAAAGGTTGGATTTACCAATTGATCGATTCAACGCACAACCTGTGATATTTCAATTATATAAAAAAATATAACGCGAAAAAGAAATAACACAGACACCAGAAGTTTTGTTAACTAGGAAGTCGTAAATGCAGAAAAACCCTGGGACCTAGTCCAGATTGAACACCACACTTTAATCCGCTAAAGACACTAGCCTACTACAAACTAACTTCGGTATGGACTGTAGTTGAACCCCAATCAATCTCACATTGATTCAAGGTACAGTTGCGCACCTTACGTCTCTGATCCCAGCAGGATACTACACACTTGATTCCCTTAGATGATCTCACCCATAACTAAGAGTTGCTACGACCCAAATTCGAAGAATTTAATAAACAATTCTGTCTCACACAGAAAAGTCTATAGGAATAGATAAATATGTCTCCCACAAAAATACCTACGAGTTTTGTTCTGTCTTTTGATAAATCAAGGTGAACAAGAACCAATTGATATACCATACTTATATTCCCGAAGAACAGCCTAGAAATATCAATCACCTCACAATAATCTTAATCGACTAGCGAAACAAGATATTGTGGAATCACAAACGATGAGACGAAGGTGTTTGTGACTACTTTTCTATCTTACCTATTGGAGATATAAATCTCAAGCCACTCTTACGATTCTACTCACTCACGATAGAAACAACAAGATCATATCACGCAACTTAGAGAAAATAGTTGGGTCTAGCTTCACAATCCCAATGAAGTCTTTAAGTCGTTAACCTACATGGTCTCGAGAGAAACCTAAGGTTAAAGGAGAATCGACTCTAGATTATACAACTAGTATCATACATAAGGTGTGGGGATTAGGTTTCCCAGTTTCTAGAGTTCTCCTTTATATAGTCTCCAAATCAGGGTTTGCAATTGAAGTGACCTTTGTAGCTGCAGGAAATCCTACACTACACCCCTCATATGATTTCATTATTGATCAACTCATTTTTAGGTTTATACTCTTAATTTTATTGATTAATTTCTGAATGTTCTTACAAGAAAGATAAAGAAATCAAGAATGATCCCTTCTCTGAACTTTCTCTCTCCTATTTACTTGTTTCTTACTCAAAAAAGATCCCCCCTCCTTTACAACTCGAATGACTATTTATAAGGAAATACATAGTGGATGACAGCTAATCTGTCCTTTATTTTCGGATATGGTTTGAGACATTCTCGCATCCTTACAAATGTTAATTTCGCAAGCTCTCTAATTTTCGTAGGACTATCACATCTTTCTCATGATCCTTGCTGACGTCGTTTCTGAAATTGTTCTGCGACGCTATTGTGATACACCATTGATAATTTCGCTGAGACATAATTTTTGCGAGATTCTGATCCTACATCTTGCCCCTTCTCATATCTTCTCTGCAAAGTAGAGAATGATGTGAGAAATGCCGCAGCTGCTTATCTTTTCATATTCCACATTTATCACACGTACTCTCTCTTCCATTTATTTCTTGACACGTCTTCTGTAACCGCTACCTTTCAACCGCTCACGTCTCTTCGTCTTAATGGTGTTTATTTCTTCGAGTAAAAAATTTTCTTTATATACTCTTCTCCCCCCCCCCTCTTTTCTTTTTACTTTCTCTTCTATTTTTATTCTCTCATCTCTGCAAATTCTGTTGCTGTAATTTTTTCTTCCTTCAATCCTTTTACTTTATATACATTCCCATACTCTATATTCAAACATGGCTCCAAGTGGTCATAGATATGAGAAGAATTTACAAGATTCCCAAAAAGATCTTGTTGATAAAGGTTTTACACTCTCCACCATTCCTGATGAGAATGCCAAATCAATTCTTTATGTCAAGATTTTCTCTAATCAAAATTGTGATGATCAATCAATCATAATTTTGCTAGGTCAGATTCTCGCAGGTCTCCCTATTCCTCTTTATAACCCAGATCTTCCTTTATTTTATGAAATTCTCGCTCATCCGGGATTTTGGCGAGCCATCTTCCAACTAAGTGGGGATTGCATCCGTCTGATGTTAGAATTCGCTAATCGTGGTGCTGGTAGAGGATATCTTTACTCCAAAGAAATTAGGGATCCAAAATTCGTAAACCTAGAGATAGTTGCTGAGAAGTATACAGTGGCGAATTTCTTTGAAAACTACGAACTTATCTCCATGAAGAAAGAGAATACTCGCTGGGGTATTCGATTAAGAAGGAAAGATAGCATTGATGAAGCCAAAATTATTATGCAAGATATTGACTGGCATTCTGGTAAAAACACAACTCCTCGCCAATCCAAAGATGACAAATGGTGTGTCTTTCCTTTAATGCTAAAGGGTCCCTACATTGCTGGATCAAATGTTCTTCCTGCGAATCTCGCTGCATATCAACCTTGGGTTTTCTCCTGGACCGAGAAGGACAAAGAGGTATGTTTCTCCCCTTTAACTCATTTTATATTTCTTTACACTACACCATTTTTTCCGATTCGAAACGGTTTTTGAGCGTTACGAATCGGGGTTGTAACGGTTCCTGACCGTTACGAAAAGGGGTGCTACAATTTTTTCGCAACGGCCCACTAGCCTTTACGAATTTTTTTCGTAACGGCCCTTGTAACAGCTTAGAGCCGTTACTACATGGCACCTTCGTAACATGCTCAAGCCTTTACGAATTTATTTAGTAACAGAACGTTGTAACACGTTGAAGCCGTTACGATTTTTTTTGTAACTGTAAAAAAATTACTGTCGGTCAACCTTGACCTGGTCAAAATCAGTCACCAATGACCAATTTTGACCGGATCAAGGTTGACCGGCAGCTAATTCTCGACCGGGATACGCCGGAATTCCAAATAAATACACATTTCATTCTACCAATCATCCATATCTAACAATAGTTTCAATCAATTCATACTCTACTCAATCAATTCATATCTACACATTCATATAAAAAACACAAATTTTTCTAAGTACCAATTTTTTTTTTTTGTTAAGTATCAAATTCTGAGGGAATACATAGATAGAAATTTACTAAGTTCCAAAGTTCAGTTCATAGAAACTTAAAAAACTTTCTGAGTTCATAACTTATATCTAAGTTTTCCCATGTCACATGCTAACAGGAACAGAAACACGACTCACATAAAAGCCTTCTCATGCCGCAGACTGCTGCATCTGAAGTAGGATTCACAAATCTGATGGAATCCAACGCGACAACAGCTATGCATCTTCAATCCAAATGGCCATTGCTCTTACATGAACTTTCTACCAAGAAAGAAGCAGCTACGTAGTACTTCACCTGCAGACACAAAACACTGTTAACAACGGTTTAAGATGTCAAGAGAAAAGCTTTAAACTACAGAACTGGTAAAAGGTTTAATGCATACATCAGGTCCACGAGAGATATAATCACCAGCGTAGCTGGTGTACATTTCATTGACATCATTGCTGCCATAAGATCCTGGCACCATATCATTCATGTAAATAGGAATCATACAAACAATTGGTAAACACTCAGACCACCCAGAAAAGACTCGAACTCGAAACAACACCAAAAATAAATAATTAAACTCCCTACCTCCACTATAACCTAGACTCTGACGACTGCCATAAATCCCATGCGAGTCCTGAGCAGAGAGAGAACTTCTGCTGCTAGCACCATACCCCAGGTGAGATCTCCCAAGCCTAAATCATAACGGGGTATTATAAATAGCTGCTTAAAAGAAACCAATTACAGCTACTAGCAGTAAGATGGAACTCACAAACCTGTCATTGTAAGCTTCCCCGTAATGAGAAGCACTGCCACCTTCCCCATAATCTAGCTGAGCCCTTTGGCGCGGACCAGCATCAGCATAACGTTGAGGTACATCCCCCTAAGGTAACATACATACAAAAAATAATCATACTACTAAAAAAACAAATAAGTACAACTATTGGAATAACTGTACTCAAGACTAAAACCCCTGAAACTAATCAAACAAGGACCAAGGTTATTAGATGTGCGTACTTGGTCTCCTTGTGTAGGACCAAAGTTTGATAACCATTTCACCACAGAAGATGGTACATTTATATCCATGGCTTCTGTTGGATCTGTTTCGCATACACGAGGTAGAGACAACGCAGCACAGTTCACAATCACATCAGGCTGGCAATACATCAATTAAACTTATTATAAGATTTTGAAATCAGTACATGATTGCCCACATCAAAAATTAAAATAATTACGAGTTTGCAAACCTTTTCAAATGTAGTGGATATTGAATCAAGACCTTGTCCAGTTTGTAAAAACCCAGGACTATATGTAAAACTTATGCAGGTTGTCTGTGTCCATCGGCTCGCCTGCAGCGAATTCACCCTCCCCTGCGCTCGCATCGACGTCAGCACCATCGGTTTGGGGTTCGGCTGTGCTTTGTGGTGGAGGTAATGGTGATTCTGCTGGAGTAGGTGGCTTTGGCGCTGCTGGCTTGGGTTTCGTCATCACTGGCCTGCAAAACCTGTTCCAACGAAACAAACAAAATATATTCATCACTCAGGAGAAAGTGGATGAGGCAATCAATCACGAAGCCAAACTTGCTTGCAAGAGTTTCAAACAAAGACCCATCCAATAAAATGGCAGACCTTAGCGAATCACGAGACTCGTCAAGTGCAGTACCAATCGCAGATTACCGAACTACAAGAGTTTTAAACAATTTCACATCTTCAGAACAATAAATATTTGAAATGGAGAAAAGATAATCATAAAACAGAGAGGAAAATAAAATCTTATCCACCTCTACATTCTGCTTTTTTTCCTTGTATACGTTCAGTCCACATATTACGAATAATGGCACGCCGTCCTTCAACAACTGGGTTTTCCAGAGGAAGAGTACAGTAGTCAATGACCTGTCACAATTAACATAGAAATTTATCCATAAGAACGGTGTATGGCATGATTCTAGAAATGAAATCCAACTCAACACAGTAATTCCAGAACAATCAAATCAAAATAATAGAAAAGAAAACACAAACCTCCAATTTACGAAGTTCTGGTAACCAAAACGTACTTAAACCATCAAGAGTGGCTGGTCTATCACATGCATAAGTTAATACAACAACATCTGCTAACTTTAATTCTTGACCAAGTGTAAATTGATACCTATCAAGGGCCTCTACATTCCTATTAACTTCAGCAGACAACAACACTAGGTTAGCATATTTAGGCAGAGAGTCTTCCTGTTGCTGCTTCTCTCTCAACCATGCTTCTGCTTCCACACACTCCTTAATGACCTGCCACATTAAGTCGAGTTCTTTTCTAAGTGAGTTGCATACAAATATACAAACAGAAACTCATTTTCTTTTTCTATAAATGAAGGAAGACTCATATTTGGCTAATACTAATAAGTGGAAGTGCAATAATTAGGCATCGATAATGGGCATAAATTGAAATAAAAATTACCTCCATAGCATTCAACAAAGCATTGAACAAAGTAGGAAGTGCTCTATTTGTAACAAACGCATCCCCTTCCATCGACAGATTCTCAAATTGCACTTCAATTTTAGGAATATCATTTCCAAACCTGGTATAACAAAACCGAAACAATCAGTACCTTAAACAAACCTTATTTACAAGTGAAACTCCCTCAAACTGATTAACAAACTGAAACCCTTAAAACTGATTCACAAACTGAAAACCTTAAATCTGATTAACAAACTGAAACCCTAAATTCGAAATAACCCAAACCCTAAAACATATGACGAAAGACTTACACAGATGAAATACAAATGATGAAATCGAAACCTTAAACTCGATTAACAGATGATGAAATTCAAATTCTGAACTTGATTAACATATGTGATTCTACAGGGAAGAAGAAAAAAAGATAAGGAAGAGAAAATCTAACAGACAAAAAGAAGAAACATATACCTAAAGCTGAGATTCAAGATCAGTTCTTGAAAGCTCCAAGCCGATGAACCCTAAAATGAAATGGAAACAAAAAATGGTATCAGATGAAACCCAAAAATCTGATTTAACATATGATAAAACCCTAAAATCGAAAAATTGATGATGACTTATGCAGATCGAAACTAAAATCGAAACCTAAACTCGTTAATCTTACACAGTTCTTCAAAGATCAGAAGATTAACGAGTGTGGAGACGAGACGAGAAGAGAGAAGAAGAAAGAACAGGAGCAGAAGAGAGAAAAGAAAAAACTGAAAATGAAATCTCGATTTGGCTAAGTGCTGAGATATCCTCAAAAGCACGCATGTGAATCGCACACGCATGGGAGGAAATATCCTATGGTATAACTCATCGTGGGTGGAAACATAATGCCACACATGTGAATGGCAAACGCACATTATGAAGGTGTTACCACCCAAGTGTGACCAAGCGTGTGACTGGCACGCGTATAAAAAAATTCGTAACGGCTTAGCCCTGTTACAAATTTTTAAGAAATTAGTAACGGCTTCCACCTGTTACGAGTTTTTTGTAACGGCCATTTGTAACGGGAAATTCGTAACGGCTCATAAGCCGTTACGAATTGTTGTTACTAATACGGGAATTTGGTGTAGTGTTATTGATTTTTACTATTCTGTTCGCTAACTCTTGCGACATTCCGCAGATCCAAAAACTAAAGGATAGTTATAACAGGACTAGGAAATCTAGTACTCTGTTAGCTCTTCGCTCATACACAGATGAGGTAAGAAACTTTCTCTTATGACTTTAAATAGTAATGTTACTTCCATGCTTCCATTTCTTATTCCTATATGTGTGTGAAGATTATTGCTGAAGTAGAAGAATCTGTTGATGCTGCGAAGATTGGTGATAAAGGTAAAGGTACTCTTCGCAAGGAAAAATCAACTGATCCTCCTTCAAAGAAAAGAAAAGTTCGTTCTTCTTCTCCTTCAAATGTTCTTCTTAACGAAAATTCCGAAAGTGACAAGGGTGATGAAGATAACGATGATCTTGCTGCAACTGAAGATTCTCCACCTGAATCTTCTATGGCTAAGCTTTCTGGCCTCTTTTCTGATTCTCTACAAGGAATGGGAGATATCCAATTCGCAAACACCTGCAAATCTCTCGCTACCCTTTGTGATGCCCCTTTACTGGATGGTGATAGCTCTCTTCGTGGAGTTTCTAGATCAGTGACTCCCGACTTCTTGCATTCTCTCAATAGTCTGGTATACTTTTATCTTTTTACTTATTCATTGTTATAAATCAAAATCTCTTTCTATATTAATATTTTTTATTTCTTTTCGCAGGCTGGAAAAGCTTCTTTTGCTGTTGCCTCCGATCTGGAGAGAAGACGCGAAAATCTTGAAAAGAAGAATCTTCAATTTTGTAAAAAGAATGAAGAATTGGAAGCTGAAGTTAAAAGTCTTTGCGAGAAAAATAGACAATTAGAAATTGATTGTTCCTCGTATAAGAACAAAATTTCTAGTCTTCAACAAGCTAATAATCAGCTTTACGGTATGTTACTTTTCTCTTTTCTCTTTATTCATTCATCCTGTTGTTTTATCTTATTTAAATGATCCTTTTTGCAGACATTTATGGTCTTTCTGATGAAGCTACCCTTCTTCGCTCATTTCCTAATGCCTTGGATAATGATACCCTTCTTGATCGTCTTAACAATTCCTTAAATATTTTCTCAAATGATAGAATTTCATCTCTTTCTCTAAATGAACTTAGATCGAAATTTCGCCTCTTAGAAATTGATCATAGATCCAGTTTAGGCTTAGCCAACAGATTTAAGCGTCTCCTTATTGATTCCAAAGAGACAATGAATTAAGAACCAAAATTAGCGGTCTCATAGATGATAAGGATCGTATCTCTGATCAAGGTGCCAAGGCTTTGGCGAAATTCCAAGAGGCTCTCCTTGAAGTTCAACTTGAGCGAGATGAAGTTAACCGCAAGAATATTGAACTCTGTGAAAGGGGAAATCAAATTCGTTCTCGTCTTCTTATAAGTAGTGAGGATGAATTTGTCTGGGCTGCGAAAATTTTAGATGATGCTAGAAAAGATTTAGGCGTAAATGTTAGTCTCCAAGTTGAACATACAACCTTGATTAGAGACATGATTTCTGACAGAGAAGGTTGCTAATTGCTCTTCTTTACTAATATCTTGCTTCTTATGAATTTCCATCAAGTTAATAATTAATTGTCTTTTGTTCGCAGATTCTGAAAATAAATATCGTGAAAAGATTGAAGAACTTGAAGCCGAAAATGAGGAACTCGCAAAGAATCTTTCTTCTCGCAACGACAAGTATTCTAGATTAAAGAATCAAATCAAGATCACCGTTGCGAATTTTCAGAATGACGCTATGCATTTTCGCAATCAAACCATCCAAATGGTTTGTGATGATCACAATATCCCACATTCTGATTATCCTTGTCTTTTAGAAGAAATCCCACAGAATACTCCCAGTTTGATTATCTCTGATAGCAAAGCTGACGATGAAGAGTCTGATAGTGATGGAAGTTCTGATGGTGATGAAGATTGTGACGCAGATGAAGAAGGAAACAAGTTTGGTGAAGATAATGAGGATTAACCAAGAAATAGTCTTTACTTCTTTCTTTGATTCTTTATAATACTTGTACATTTATTTCTTCTTTCTGTATATTTGTGTTTCTTTCATTTTGACCTGCGTAAATGAAAACAATTCTTCTTTGCAATACAATTAATCAATATAATTATTAATTCTTGAATTTTTGAGTAAATCTCTCATATGGAGACAAATAACATTTTCTGATTTCATACATTCCCATACTTGCCTCTGTTATTTGAATCCAAATGAGAGATGTCATAAAAAAATTCTTATTGTATAATTTCGCAACTTTTTGCAAAGTGAATTTTGTTTCTTTTCAAATCTCATTCATGTGTGGTCTTATTTTTCCTTCCTAATTAAAGGTCTTATTATGCCACCTCTTGTCATTGCGACAAAATCGCAGGACGTCCTTGCATTTTCATACAAAAACCCATTGATCTTTCCTTAACTTTTTCTTTTGTATTATGGCCTCTTCAGGAATGTTGCGACAATATGACATGCCAAAATATTCTTGCCTCTTCAGGATTATTGCACAAATATGACAATCCTTAATATCCTTGCGAATAAAAAGCCTCATGACATTTGCGTCTTAAGACACTTATTAGCTCCCTAATGGAGGGTGCGGCCCTTATCTCCCCCTGGTTGCCCCTTCAAGGAGGCATACTTCTACCATACAAGGTTAGCTCCTCCCATCCAGTCTTAACAACAAACGGTTGTTTTCGCAGCCTCTTATCCCTTTTGGATATAGGGCTTATGGTTACGAGACTACACCCTAAGTGGGGTTTTCTTCATGCCGAGTGCAGTATGAGTCAAGACTTGTCAAGAATGGCAAGGACACTTCAAACGCCCCCGGCACTCTTGACTCAACCGTGTACCTCGGCGCCTTGATCAGATTATGCACTCCTTGGGAGAGTCCTTATTACCTTAGTCACCCAACCTAAGTCATATGCTTAAGTTGAGAATCCAAGGTGCCTCTCCCGGATGGGCTTTATTGACCCCAAATCTCCATGATTCAGGTTCCGGTGGCGGTGTAGCCTTTCCCTGAATCATGCAATAGGTACCTCCTTATATGACGTACTTTAGGTCTTACATTTGCCTCTTGCGAAATTGTATTCGCGAACTAGGGTGTACGCCATAAAGGTTCACCTATTTCTCTTTTGTCATTCTTCTCTGATTATTTTCTGTAAAATTCATGATCTCTGCGAGAGTCTCGCAATTCATAATATTGTATCTGAATTTCGCAATCTCAATTTTGTTGTTCAGTCAAATGTATTTTTGAGAATTTTACTTATTGCGAGATTATCGCAACAACTTAATCATTCATACATTTCTTGTTTTTATTACTTTTTCCCTCCTCTGCTTCTTTAATATTTTCTTCTACTGCTTCCTTGGTAATGGTATGTTCATCCTTTTTATTCTGAGCTAGCATTAATTTCGCAACATCTCTTCTCCTTTCTTTTCGATTGTATCCACCATCAACTTCTCACTTCTTTGTACGTCCTTGATTTTGTGTCGCCAATTTTCCTTCTTGTTTGCTCTTCCTTCGCAAGATTCTATCTCAGTTTCGTAACATTTCTTTCCTTCAACCCAATCTCCCATTATGATTCCTACACCATTGGGGTGAGGGAATTTGATGCATTGGTGGAAAGTTGAAGCTACACCTATAATCCCATGTAGCCAAGGTCGACCAATAGTGCATTATAGGGTGATTCTACATCAACGACACAGAATGAGATTTCAGAAGATATTCCCTTCAATGGAATTTGCATAGTAACCTCCCCTTTAGGCTTGTTAGCAGTACCATTAAAACCATATATCTTATATGTTGATGGTATAAGATCATCATCTCTTCCACCCATGGTTTCATAAGTATGATAAAATAAGATGTTCACAGAGCTTCCAGTATCGACTAGGATTCTATTGATTTCCCATGAATCTTCAGCTTCATCATCCTCATCTTCTTTCAGTTTTGGATTAATTTCTAATTTTATTACCAATGGATTGTCATGCACCTCTTCTCCTTCGGGAATTTCTTCTGCGGTAAAAGAAATGATCTGTTTCTGCCATTCCTCTAGTCGCGAAATTTTCGCAATATTCATAATTTCTCTTCCATTATTATCTCTTGCGAACACTCTACTCAAAACATTATCATGAAAATCTTAAATTGTCTTATATGAATGTACGATAGAGTGACAGAATAGATTTTTTGCTTTTGCACCAACTTCTATGAAGAATGTTTCTTTCTTTTTCATCGTATTCACTTTGTGATGTTCTGGCGGTGGTGGTAATGGTTGAGATCACGGATGCCCTACCAGAAAGTCGTTTAGTTTTCCTTGATCTATCATTCTCAAAATAATTCTCTTTACATTTCTGCAATCGTTTGTGGTATGTCCATGAAAATGATGATAAGAACAAAATTCATGACTTATGTGGTTTGGGCGCGGTTCCGTTCCCATGTTCCATGGTTTTGGTATATTCTCCATAAAAATTATAGCTTCCCATATCTTTTCCACACTTGCATTTAGAGGGGGCATCTTGATTTCTTCCCATATTACCTTGTGACCTCCTTGTCCTCTATTAAAGTTTGGTCTTTGACCTCCATAAGTTTCTTGCGGTTGATCGAGTCTTTGAATCTTGTTATTTCCTCCACGATTGTAGAAATTTCTTTCCCTTTCATACTCTGCTTGATCTCGGATCCCCATATCTACCAACTTATGCTAACTGTTACTTGTCACCTTTTCTTGTTGTACTTGTGAAGTATTCACCACTGTATTTATTAGCTTGGGTAATAAGCTTGCATTCACTGTTTGTGAGCTGGTGTTCGCAACTGGATATGATTCCATTTCATTTTGTCTTTCCTCTAAAGCAATGTATTCTTCTTGAAGTTCTCGCAATAGAGTCATTGTAATCGTATTCTTGACTCTGAAAATTTGGACGTACAACAAGTTTGTTGCAAACTAGCATTGATAAATGATAATATGAGATATCTCTCATCTACGCGGCCAGCCATTTCGCTACACATAGTTCTCCATCTTTTAGTCAAGTGTTTCAAACTTTCTCCAATCCTTTGTTTTAATCCAAACACATCTTATATACCAGGTCGTGAGGAATTATTACTTATATATGCTCCCAAGAATGTGGTTTGCAAATGATTGAAGGAAGTTATTGTATTCTTTGGTAAACCTTCAAACCATTTTAACGCTTCTCCTGTTAAGCTGGATGCGAAATATTTGCACAATACCGCATCATGATTTTCCCATTGTAACATGCACCTCACATAAGCTTTAATGTGCTGAATTGCACAAGTTGTTCCATCGAAAATGCTGGTTAATGCAGGAAAATTGCATTTCGGTGGTATTCCTCCTAATTTTACTTCCCTTGTAAATGCAGTTTTCGCAGCTTCTTCTATTGCTTCATCCAATTGCCTTCTACCTACTTCTCCTATGTTATTTAGTATTCCTCTCATTTCTTCTAATTTTTTCAAGATTTGTTTATTTACACCGGAATCTTGACCCATTGTCTCTTTAATTTTGCTTCTCTTCTTCTGCGTTCACGTCTATCTTCTCTTGTAAAATTTTGTATCTCTTCTTTATCATTCTCATCTCGTCTTCTTCTGCGATTCTCTTCCTCATCTTGAATTCGCAAATGATGATGTCGTTCATTTTCCACTCCATAATTTTGTTCATTTCTTATCAATTCAATTTTTTGTCTTTCAACCATTCTCTTTACTCTATCGTACTCTTCATTGAGATTATCGTTATTCCGATTTTGTGTACGCCTTCTTTCTCGATTATCATGATTGTTCTGGCGAATTGTATCCTGAAGCTCTTGTTCTTCCATTTCCGCTCTCAATCTTTCACGTTCGCAGATTAAGCGTGCTTGTTCAGCATTATGTCTTTCAATTTCTTCTTCAATTGTCTGTTGATTTCTTTGAGTTTCCCTCACATGTAAAATTATTCTTCCTTCCTCTTGATTTCCTTCGCCATCTTGGTTATTTTGTCTCTGATTTTTCCCATTCTCTTGATCTCCTCCAATTTTCCCATCATCAAAAGTTTCATTTTGTGGAATGTAACGATTATCAGTTCTTCCTCTATTTTCGCGATATTCTTCATTAGGATTTTATGTTTCTTCTTGAATATTATTTCCAGCATTGATTGTGGGTGAATTTCGCCTCATTTATCTTCTAGTCGATCTTGAAATGATTTTGTGATACTTCTCGATCTTCTATTCTGCAGTCTTATATTCTCCATCCTTAATTCGTGATTTTTCCTTGTTAAATTTGCACGTTCTTCTGCCTCAACTCTTCTTTCTTCATGTATTCTTCGCCTCAATGTTTCTAACGCTCCAATTTCCTCATCTCCATGAATTATTCCTTCATCTACTTCTTGATTTTTCTCTTCCTGTCTGTCATTTCTATTTTGTTGCACTTCTTCTATTTCTTCTGCTGAATTTGATTGCCAAGTGTGTACGCTTACTCTGTCATAATCTGTATTCCTCTCTTAAACTAATGTTTGTTGAATTGGCGATTGAATTAGATTTTCTCTATTATTTCTCATTCTAGTAGATTCTCCCATTTCACTTCTTTCTCTTCCAGCAATTCTTTTGCTTCTTCTAATAGTAGTCGGTTATTCGGATGTATTTCTTCTTCTAACCATTTCTTTAATGCTAACAATATTGCAAAAAATTATGAAAAATTCTTAATCAATAACTTTAAATTTTCACAAATCTCAATATCAATCTTTTTCTTTTTCTAGAATAATCTTCAACTCTTTCCTGTTTCTAGCGCCATTATGTAGTTGCAGGAAATCCTACACTACACCCCTCATATGATTTCATTATTGATCAGCTCATTTTTAGGTTGACACTCTTAATTTTATTGATTAATTTATGAATGTTCTTACAAGAAAGATAAAGAAATCAAGAATGATCTCTGCTATGAACTTTCTCTCTCCTATTTACTTGTTTCTTACTCAAAAAAGATCCCCCCTCCTTTACAACTCGAATGACTATTTATAAGGAAATACATAGTGGATGACAGCTAATCTGTCCTTTATTTTCGGATATGGTTTGCGACATTCTCACAACCTTACAAATATTAATTTCGCAAGCTCTCTAATTTTCGCAGGACTATCACATATTTCTCATGATTCTTGCTGACGTCGTTTCTGAAATTGTTCTGCGACGCTATTGTGCTATACCATTGATAATTTCGCTGAGACATAATTGTTTCGAGATTCTGATCCTACAACCTTGGTAACAAAGCATTCAATATTCAACGTTCAATGAAAACCTGATTAGATTCAAGCTAATATCTTTCAACTGTTAGATCTAACTTAGCTTGTTATACACAAATGAAATGTAACTTCATTTAGGTTTGAGTAACCGTACCTAAACGTGTACACCTATTTGGTTCAAAAATATTTAACAAATGGTTAGCCATATGAGCACTTTCATATCAACCTTATTCATCTTCACCATAACTAGTTTTTTTTTTTTTTTTGCTAAATCATGAAATTTTATTACTAAAATGATTTGCAATTTACAGATACAAAAATCCCAGTCCAGGCAAAATAAAAAGTAGCTGAGCCCATAGCATAAGCCCAACTACCAAAACAAAAAACAGCCAAAGGCTTGCAAAAGCAAAATTACAGGAAACCAGATTTTAAGAGCAGGCTTATTTAAAATCTGAAATACAAATCATCCTCATTCTCTAGACCCCCTATCCATTGAGGCTTTTATTCATAGTATAACACCACTCCCCTACTGAGCAAAACACCTCTCTTGGGCATTTTATCCACTGAGAAATTTACCTCTCTATATGAATGCCTGAATGATATTGCAGGAATGTACTTCTTAATTTTGATCCATCTTCTCTCTACTATCCAAGGAATCTTGTTGTTCATGAAAGCCAGCATCACTGCTTTTGAATCCAAACTAAAGCATACATCTACCATTTGTTTTGTGATATCCCATTCACCAGCAATAATCAATGCCATGGCTTCTGCCAAGTAGTTTGTTGCAATTCCCAATCCACCTGAAGCTGCTCCCATGTAATCTCCATATTGATTTATTGCAATAAATATAATCCCTAATAGACCTGGATTCCCTTTGGAAGCATCACTGCATATTAGAATTTGATTCAGAGCGGAATATTTGAAGAAAGCTTGTTTCACTCTTGTATCTTGAACTGGAATTCCTGAAATTCCAAAGAATAACAGTATATGTAAATCATACATTGTCCCCCATCTATTTCCTTTCATTCTCAGACTGCCTTCTTTTGCACATCTTGTAATTCTCATTTTAATCTTGTCTACTGATGGAGTTGCATCTTCATAAATAACTGAATTTCTTGTATACCACAACTCAACCATGACATTGAAAGCACAGATATACTACACCTCCTTGATTGCAGGACTTTTCCTTTTTGCAAAGGAAAAAATTTCATCAAAATTTATGGGACTTGGGAAATGAAAGATACCACTCAACCAGTACCACACAGTTTCACTGAAATCACAATTCCATAAAATGTGATCCATTGTATCCTGATCTTTACCACACAAATAACATTTAGATATTGTGGAGAAACCTTTTTTCCTCGCTGTTTCTTCTGTTGCACAAGCACCCCTTAGAATTTTCCATATATTTGTAGAAGTGTATGGATGAACGCAAGGTTTCCAAACCTGTTTAGTCCATGACACAACTTCATACTTTTTTCTGATCATTTGTGCAGCATTTGATACACAGAAAGTTCCAACTCTATCATTCTCCCAAATTCTTCTATCTTTTCCCCCCACTAAAACTGGCAATTCTGCAACATCAAAATACTGCCACATTTCAGCTGGAATGCACCATTCACCATTTTGAATTAGGTCTTTAAATTTCATTTCACTATTTTGCATAATATAATCATCTTCAGAATGCATCTCAATCACAGCATATGCTTTCACCCATTTGTCTTTCCACACTTATATGCATGTTCCATCTCCAACAATCCACCTACTACCATCACTATAACTAGTTCAAATGACTCAAATGAACTAATTAGAGAGTTGTTCAATTGCTTAGATCTCATAGAAATGTACAAGACACAATCGAAGCAAAATCCGTTTTGATTCACTCTAATCGATTCATGGACATTATAGTCACGGTTTGCAAAGATTGCATTCCTTAATATATAAATGTTTTAGTTCATGAACAAACCGATTTTAGAAAGTAACCTACCTAAGTATGCGAACAGGTATGCGTACTTAAGTAACCGGATTGAGTTTGGTTTCAGTTTCAAACTCCAGCAGAAATTCACAAACGTGAACTTTCCGCTAGTACGCGTACGGGTACGCATACTCTCCAGGATTTCCAACAACCGCCAGTACGCGTACGGATACACATACTTTGGGTTCCCGGTTTTGGACTTTTACACAAATATGAAAACACACCATATTTATATCCAAAGATGGTTACATATTCTAAACTCTCATTTCAATCATTGAAACTTTCTTAAAGGATGTTATATAGTTGTTATTCACAAACTATTTTTCATCAAAGCGATTTTCAAGTTATTGAAATAATCAACATGACTTCCGTCACGAGTAACGATGAACTTGGCCAAAGCAAAAGCTTACCAACACATATTTAGAGAAATAGATAAGCGAGATAAACTCGGCTCGAAATAGAAGATGAGTATAATCGAAGTCTATATAACAATACGACTTTTGTCTTGAGATAGGAGATAGAACAGATAGACTTTTGAGTGATAAATAAGTTCAAGTCTTCACATACCTTTTTGTCGATGAAGTTCCTTGAGTAGTTCTTCTTCTTTGCATGATGAACGTCGTGGAGTCTAGATCTCAACTACACTTATTATCCTAGTCCGAGACTTAGCTATAAGTAGACTAGAAATCAAGACTTATAGTTTTGGCAACTAAACTTGACAAACAAGCTTGAGATAGCAACGCTTGCGAGTTCGACCGAGCAGTGCTCTAACATCCACTACTCTACCTCCGCCACTACCCATGACTACTACTTCTTAAAATCCAATACAAAATTTTAATTAAAAGCACCACTTAATTGAACTAAAGTATTCTTTTGAGATCTCATCATACTCAAAATTATTGCAAAAGCTGTAAAAGTAAATGAAATTGGACGGGAGGAACTCAAAAGAAAAAAAAATTGGTAAGAAATTCGTAAAACAAGAAACTTTAATGTAACTGATATGATATTCTTAATCTCCCTTCCAAATAAGGAATTTTTTCAAGTTTTTTTTTTTTATCTAAACAAAACATAACAAGAAGTAGAAACTGCTTAATGCACCTAAACAAAACATAAAGAAGAAGTCGAACTCTTAGGGAATGTTTAATGCCTTAACTTATGATAGTGTGAATATAAGATAAAAAGTATAATCGGTACATACTACACTTAAAAAAGTACAATTCGCTTAAACAAGATTAATCACAGAATATATTTAAACAAAATTATTCAACAACCACTAATATTTGTTATTCTCTAATAAAAATTTGAAAACTTAGTAATGTACCAACCAGTGTTTTAAGACCATGACCGGACGGTTTGACCGGCGAACCCGTAAACCATTACAAAATAAAGGTTGGGTTACCCTTGACCCACTGATCAGTTCTGTTAGAGCACTTCTCGGTCGAACTCGCAAGCATTGCTATCTCAATCTTGTTTGTCAAGTTTAGTTGTGTACTTGATTTCTAGTCTACTTATAGCTATGTCTCGGATTAGGATAGAATGTGTAGTTGAGCTTTAGACTTCATGACGTTCACCAATTGAAGACGAAGATCTACTGAGGAGCTTGGAGGAACTTCATCAACAAAAGGTATGTGGAGACTAAAACTTATCTATCACTCAGAAGTTTATTCTATTTTATCTTTTAATGAGACTAAGTCGTATAGACATATAGACTTTTATATTATACACATTTGATATTTCGAGTCGAGTTTATCTCGCTTATCTATTTCTCGAAAAATGTGTTGGAAGCTTTTGCTTTAGCTATGTTCATCATAATCTTGACGACTTTAATTGGAGACAATTTATTTGTTGGAAAATAAATATTAAGTCAAAAGATGATCGTGTGAAAATTACCTTGAACATCTTACATGATTTATGTGAGACAGTCATTTGATGTTAGCTTGGGAAGTTTTGTATTGATCATTCGATCACTTGATAATTACTTGAAGCTAATGGTATTTGTGATATTACCATTGTCGTCTTCTAAAGATGTTTCAATGATTGAAATGGTAGTTTATAACAATTAACTATGTGTGGATACAACAGGGTATACATACCTAGTATGCGAACTATATTATGATAATTCAGGTCCGGAACACTTGTTTGCATACCGAGTATGCAAACGGTTTTACCTGAGAAGGTCCAGAACTCTTGTTTGCATACCTAGTATGCGAACGGGTTTACCTGAGTTGGGTCCGAGACGGTTGTTTGTGAACGGCTTGACTAGGCCAAGGTCCGGAGTTGCTGTTCACGTACCTAGTTTGCGAACACTTTGGTTAAGTTCTAAAACCGGTTATGTATGATTCTCATACTCATGAACTAAAACATTTATGATTTAAAGAATGCAAAGTTTGCAAACTGTGGCTTAATGTTCATGAATTGATTCTTGTATAAGTACTTTGTACGATTATGAATCAATCCGATTTTATTTCAATTTGTTCATATACATTTTTATGAGATAGTGAACAATTGAACAACTCTATTTGAAACACAATTAGATTCATTTGATTATCTTTCATATTTGATCTAGAAGTGTTAGATGAATATGGTTAAGACTAAAGTGTTCATATGGCTAACTTCGGTTAACTGTTATTGAGCCAACTTAATATACACGTTTAGGTACGGTTACACATATCTAAATGAAAGTATATTTCATTTGTGTGTAACAATCTAAGACCATATAACTGTGGAGATTGATTGCTTAATTTTTAAGCAGACTTAGCTTAAATCTTAAATCAGGAGTTCATCTAACGGTGAATATTAAATGCTTTGTTACTAAGCTATCTTAGCTTTGATTATAAGCAACCCTGATTTGAAAGGCTGTATAAGGGAGAACTCTAGCAACTGGAAAACCTAATCCCGACACTTTCCTATGTCCTAGTTGCAAATTAGAGTCGATTCTCCTTTAACCTAGGTTTTTCCAAAACCATTATAGGTTAAAGACTTGAAGACTTCATCTGGGATTCGTGAAGACAGATTCAACTATTTTCTTTGTAGTTGCATATTCTGATCTTACTTGTTCTATTGTATTGAGTTTTATGTTCTCTAAGATTTATCTCCGATAGGTAAGATAGAAAAACTAATCACAACAGTTCTTCGTCTCAGACTCTTATAATTCCGCAATAACGTTTTCTGTTAATTAGTTGAGTTATGGTGAGATGACTAATGTATCTAGGATGCTCTTCGGGAGTATAAGAACGGATTATTAGTTGGTTCCTGTTCACCTTGATCTTAAATCAAAAGACGGAACAAAAACCGAATAAAGAATAGACATATCCGCGGAAGAAAAAATTGTTTATAAGTCTTCGACTTTGGGTCGTAGCAACTCTTAGTTGTGGGTGAGATCAGCTAAGGGAATAAAGTTAGCATAATCCGACGTGGTTCTAGAGGAATAAGGAACACGACTGTACCTTAATCTGCGTGACACTTGGTTAGGGATCAACTACATTCCAGTCAGATTTGTTTCTCTGCATTTGCGGTTTCCTCGTTAACAAAATTTCTGGTGTCTGTGTTATTTCTTTTACATATTATATTTGTTTATATAATTGAAATATCACAGGTTGTACGTAGTTCAATCAGTTGATAAATCCGACCTTTTTTGTTGGATATAACTTGATTGACACTTAGGCATTGGTCTTTGGTATCGTCTAAGTTATTTCTCATATCAATCAGGCTCACGGATTTGTATCTGTTCGATTTGATGATTGTATTGAGAAATAGAGATAAATGTCTTTAATATGTTTCTTGATTGAGCTCGCTTTTAAGTTGGCGCTCTCTGAATTATATTAGAGTTTAGTCCATACAGATTTCCGAACGAATTATTTGGTGTGGTTGTTATACCCACGCTTTTTCAATTGGTTTCAGAGCGGGCAAACACGCTAAGTCCTCATAAGTCCGTGTTTATAGAAATCTGACTCTATGGACAAAAGTGTTATCTCTGACAAATGCATCACCAGCAATAAAAGTTTTGTTTCTATGGAATCTATTAAAGAGAAAGATTTGTTCGACTCAATTATAGATGAACATATTGTTCCCACGAAACATACAAATATTGATAAGTGTTATTCTTTTTACCTCACTGACGAGTCTGACTCTGAAGTAGAAAGGGAAGCAGCCAAAGAAAGTGCAATGATAATAAGACAAGCTAGAATTCAATCCACTGAAGTTATTAGGCTAAAACACAAGGTCAATATTCTTATTGGTATGGTTAATGATCGTGACTCTCAGGTAAAGATTCTCCTTGAAGAAAAAGCCGAAGTAAGCTTGTCAAGAAATCTACTTGAGGCCAAACTGGAAGAGAATGCTTTAGAGATCAAACGACTATTGAGTAAATTCTCTACTCAATGCAAGGTTTGTTCTGAAGATCCCACTATACCTACTGCTTCTGACAAAACTGAGATGTTAGAAAATGTGACTACTTGTAATCATGTTTCTGTAATGAAATAGGTTTCAGAAGCCAAATTGCAAACCCTTCCTTTATTAAAGATGTGATTACAACTTCCTCTAATCAAGGAATTGTTGCATCTCATGGAAGGAAGAAAACTTCTAACGATTATGTTAAACCTACTCACTATAATCCCTCAGGTGACCAGAAATTGTGTCTCTATTGTGACACAAAGGAACATGTTCGATGGAAGTGCAAATTAAGGTTGGATGAAAATTATATTGATCGACTCCAACACACGTTAGATTTACTACTCAAAGGTGTAACTGATATTCGTATGTATAGACCAATCGGTTTTAGGACTCACCCTGTGAAATGTTCCAGGAAGATCAGTTTAATTTGCTCCTCTAATATTCGAACCTGTAATAGTAGCTTTAACAGGGATCGGTTAAGGAAGCTTCAAAAGAATCCTTCACATACTGGGGTTCGGGATGTTTTTCAAGGTGTGAAAAAAATACCAGAAGACATGGATAATAATGGAGATATGAAGGAAGCCTAAATCTGATTATTGAAAGATACAAAGATCTTATCAACAGGTTGTCAAAGTCCTCCAAACAGACTTCTTCATGTAAGGATTCAAACTTAGTCTCATATTTTGATGATAGTAAGTTTTATGATCACTTTTCACATGAAAAAGGGTTTCCTCCAAAAGTTATACGAAAAAGGAGGTTTAACCGCGAACAATATTCATTTGATGAGCATAAAGCTCATACTTGTGTTATCACAAGGTTTGAAATCTTACTCATGAAAAATCTTGTTTAGTAATATGTGCTAATAATCAGGTTTACTTGATGACAAAATGTTCTCTGTTTAGTTGAGCTATTTTCTTCTCATTCATAGCTAGACTATTATCTACATACAACTTTGCATAAGTATTTTATTTGGTTGAGGATCATTCCAAAGTGTCTACTTTTTGAGTTTTTTTTTGTTTTGTTTCAAATACTTAGTGTGCTACTCTTGTTCTCTAAATTTTCCTCTTGTGAGAATATAAAATTTATTGAGCTAAGATTTGTGAAAGAAAATTCTCACTTAGCATTATACATTGTGGATGGGTTTTTACAACATCCCTAAAGTTTCCTTTTGTGGGTTAAGTTTGTTGTTCATACGGGTACCCATTGTTACATGTCACGAACCAACTCTAAAATCCCCTAAAACTAATCCCGGTGAAACCATTTATATACCTATCCTATCGGGTTGGGTTCTCCCACTCTAGGTTATTTTTGGTCAAGAATGTCTTCTCCTTCCCGCTCTTGCGATTTTATTAAAGGGTTTCTTGACAAAGGT
This sequence comes from Papaver somniferum, assembly GCF_003573695.1. Lineage (NCBI taxonomy): Eukaryota > Viridiplantae > Streptophyta > Magnoliopsida > Ranunculales > Papaveraceae > Papaver > Papaver somniferum. Next base: position 127,804,275 of record NC_039367.1, on the reverse strand, counting down.
ATCTGAAAAACCGGGGGTCTAACAACCTCACCCAATATTTCGGTTAGCAATCTGTATGGACTAACTCTAATATACTTTTAATAGAATCAACTAGACATTTAAACTCAATCTTAAGAAAAGCATACCAAAGAGTTAATATTTCCACCTCTCAATTCAATCCGCAAGCATCCCTAAAGTTTCCTTTTGTGGGTTAAGTTTGTTGTTCGTACGGGTACCCATTGTTACATGTCACGAACCAACTCTAAAAACCCCAAAAACTAATCCAGGTGAAACCGTTTATATACCTATCCTATTGGGTTGGGTTCTCCCACTCTAGGTTATTTTTGGTCAAGAATGTCTTCTCCTTCCCGCTCTTGCGATTTTATTAAAGGGTTTCTTGACAAAGGTATCTGAAAAAGCGGGGGTCTAACAACCTCACCCAATATTTCGCTTAGAAATCTGTATGCACTAACTCTAATATACTTTCAAGAGAATCAACTAGACATTTAGACTCAATCTTAAGAAAAGCATACCAAAGAGTTAATATTTCCATCTCTCAATCCAATATGCAATCATCAAATAGAAATCTGCGAACCCGATTGAATATAAAAGATATAACTTTAATGGTACCAAAGACCAATGTTCAAGGATCAATCAATTTCAATCAACAACCAAAGGTTGGTTTTACCAGTTGATCGATTCAACGCACCACCTGTGATATTTCAATTATATAAATATAATGGGTAAAAGAAATAACACATACCCCAGAAGTTTTGTTAACGAGGAAACTGCAAATACAGAAAAACCTCGGGACCTAGTCATGATTGAACACCACACTGTATTAAGCCGCTACAGACACTAGCCTACTATAAACTAACTTCGGTCTGGACTGTAGTTGAAACCCAATCAATCTTATACTGATTCAAGTTACAGTTGCGCTCCTTACGTCTCTGATCCCAGCAGGATACTATGCACTTGATTCCCTTAGTTGATCTCACCCACAACTAAGAGTTGCTACGACCCAAAGTCGAAGATTTGATAAACAAATTTGTATCACACAGAAAAGTCTACAGGAATAGATAAATCTGTCTCCCACAGAAACCCTACAAGTTTTGTTCCGTTTTTTGATAAAACAAGGTGAATATGAACCAATTGATATACCAAACTTATAATCCCGAAGAACATCCTAGAAATATCAATCACCTCACAATAATCTTAATTGACTAGCGAAATAAGATATTGTGGAATCACAAACGATGATACGAAGGTGTTTGTGACTACTTTTCTATCTTGCCTATCGGAGATATAAATCTCAAGACAATCTTACGATTTCACTCAATCACGATAGAAAAAACAAGATCAGATCACGCAACTACAGAGAAAATAGTTGGGTCTGGCTTCACAATCCAAATGAAGTCTTTAAGTCGTTAACCTACAGGGTCTCGAGAGAAACCTAAGGTTAAAGGAGAATCGACTTTATCTTATAAAACTAGTATCACACATGAGGTGTGGGGATTAGGTTTCCCAGTTGCTAGAGTTCTCCTTTATGTAGTCTCCAAATCATGGTTTGCAATCTAAGTTACCTTGGTAACAAAGCATTCAATATTCACCGTTAGATGAAAACCTGATTAGATACAAGCTAATATCTTTCAACCATTAGATCGAACTTAGCTTGTTATACACACATGAAATGTAACTTCACTTAGGTTTGGGTAACCGTACCTAAACGTGTACACTTAGTTGGTTCAACAGTAGTTAACCAATGGTTAGCCATATGAGCACTTTTATATCAACCTTATTCATCTTCACCATAACTAACTCAAGTGACTCAAATGAACTAATTAGAAAGTTGTTCAATTGCTTAGATCTCATAGAAATATACAAGACACAATCTAAGCAAAATCGGTTTTGATTCACTCGAATCGATTCATGAACATTATAGCCACGGTTTGTAAAGATTACATTCCTTAATATATATAAATGTTTTTGTACATGAACAAACCGATTTTAGAAAGTAACCTACCTAAGTATGCGAACAGGTACGCGTACTTAAGTAACCGTATTGAGTTTGGTTTCACTTTCACGAACGTGAACTTTCTGCTAGTACGCGTACGGGTATGCATACTCTCCCGTATTTCCAACAACCGCCAGTACACGTACGAGTACGCATACTTTGGGTTCCCGGTTTTGGACTTTTACACAAATGTGAAAACACACCATGTTTATATCTAAAGATGGTTACATGTTCTAATCTCTCATTTAAATCATTGAAACTTTCTTAGAGGATGTTATATAGTTGTTATTCACAAACTATTTTTCATCAAAGCGATTTTAAAGTTATTGAAATAATCAACATGACTTTCGTCACGAGTAAAGATGAACTTGGCCAAAGAGAAAGCTTACCAACACATATTTCGAGAAATAGAAAGCGATATAAACTTGGCTCAAAATAGCAAATGTGTATAACCGAAGTCTATATAGCAATACGACTTTTGTCTCAAGATATGAGATAGAATTTTGAGTGATATATAAGTTCAAGTCTTCACATACCTTTTTGTCGATGAAGTTCTACCAGTTCCTTGAGTAGTTCTTCGTCTTTGCATGATGAACGTCGTGGAGTCTAGAGCTCAACTACACTTACTATCCTATTCCGAGATTTATCTATAAATAGACTAGAAATCAAGACTTATAGTTTTGGAAACTAAACTTGACAAACAATCTTGAGATAGAAACGCTTGCGAGTTCGACCGAGAAGTGCTCTAACAATCTTCCCCTTTGTCAATTTTAGTGACAAAACTATCAATACATATGGAATACAAAATAAATAAACTTTGCAGCTTCTCAACTACATGCTTGATCTCCTTGGTTCTTCAACATTACTCGAAATCTTCGTCACTTCCAAGTACTCCAATGATTCCAAAGGTATTCAATTCAGCATCATTGTTGTTGAAGATCCGTAGCCATAACAATGAGAAAACAGTAGCTCTCAATCATTGTTATATAGTGTCATAGTATTATTACACAACATCAAAGTTCAATTGTATCACAACTTTGATAATAATACTATGGTGATATGTATCACTCCCCCTTAGTCAATACTCCATCTCACATGAAAACCACTCCCCCTTATATAATGATCCGAAAACCATATGTATTTGTAGTGTGAACTACACATTAATTCTCCCCCTTTTTGTCAATAAAATTGGCAAATTAAGGTACGAAAACTAGTGGGATCTTAATGAAATTTCCATAGAGACACTTCATGACCAAAAGAAAGCACATATCAACTTTTTAGATGCAATCATATAGCCAAAACTAAATGCATTCATCACGAAGTTTATAAAGATACAAGATAACCCCTAAAATATTCCATGGACGCACTCCCCACAAAGATTTGGAAATTAAGCACAAGTTCAATTAAGAACTCTCCCCCATAAAATGTCATTCCCGAGAGAACAATAAGAGCGACCTTACTTGCACAAGAAAAGAAGGATTTCTTTAGACATTAACAAATCACATGAAACATGAATTTGTATACAAAAATCTCAATTAAATTAACCACAAGAAAACCTTCATTAATTTAATCGGAAATGATCACATAAGAGAACTTATGGAGCCGCGCAGTATATACATAAAAATATGGATCGGGGAAGATCAATAATGCGGAATAAACAAAAATTCATTTTATTCTTCATCACTATTTGCACAATGACATATAATAGACTTAATCTTTGTAAACAAAAGCTCATCCTATCTTCCATAAATATTTTCATAATGACATAATAGGCTTAACATTTGTTTGTCAAAAGTTCATTCAATATTTTATCAATACTTTCATGTCGACATATGAAAGACTTAAGTTTTGACCACGTATGTGACAATCATAGTTCACGGATGCAAACACACATATCCCATAACAAGTTGCAATATATAAAACCATAAGGATTAATACTGCAAGATCGTCTTCTAAATAAACTTTAAAATTTAAATAAATTTATCTAAAAACATTGCAAGATGAAAACGTTGGACATATCTATGTGTACTCACAATAATGGCTATTCCAAACCCTAGTTATCCTTCTTAAAAACACGAGAATAAATTCTCATAAGAAGTTTCCTAGATATATCAAAAACAACTCCTATGAAGCATTTCACTTACTTTGAATACTTTTCTCATATTCCCTATATTCATCAAGCTCATCTTCGATCAGATCAATCCCAGATTCAAGATTATCCATCTTTTCTTCAAGTCTCTTGGAAGAAGATTCAAGTTTACTCTTCAGGGCACGCACTTGTTCCAAGACGAGATTCATTGTTAAAGAGAGCTTATCAAAATGAGAGACAGAGGGATTCCCATCAGGGGAGGAATAACGCTTGTCAGAGCACATCTCACTATCATACTAATCAAAGCGAACCTTCTTAGAAGGAAAGAGAACAGTCCACACATCATTTTCCTTGCTTGAAAGACTTGATGAAGACATGATAGAAGAGAGTAATGAAATGTTCACAACAAGGGGAAATCTTCATCTTAAGAAGGAATGAAGATAGGGGATAAAATTTCCAAAAAGACCTTTGACCAAAATCCTAACAAAACCGTTCATGTATACAAACGGCTCTTGACTAAACAAAAAGAAACAAAACCATATTAGGAAAAAAACATAAATATTTCATCACAACCCTCTTGAATATTATGATTCTTGCCCAAGAGAGAAGGGAAAGAATCATCTTAAACAAATTATAGATTGTAATTATCCCAATCCAAAACGGGACTGGGTGACTTCTTACGAGGGGATGACATATTTGTTATTCCTTGTTTCTGTTTTACTTTCAAGAAAGAACCGTTACGCACATCATTCTTTTCCCTTTTTATTACAGTATCGAAAACCTTGTTTGTTGATTTTTCCAAACTATAAATAGCTTTGGAAATCTTTTTTGAAAAGAATGAAGATTTCATAGGAGATTTCTCCTTCAACTTCTGAAAACAAGGTTTAACAGAGGAGACATATTCTTGATCTTTAGTGCATGCAATTTCAAGATGATCCTGATCTTCACACAAGGAGACCAAAATATTTGGTAAGTCCTTGTAGCTCTCCATATCATCATTTTCAGAGTGATTTAAGAATGACATAGAGTCGGGAGTAATTTGTTGATAATGCTTAAAAGAATTAATCGAAGAAGTTCGATGTTTCTTATTAGTATCACAATTATGAGTGATAGCAACCTCCTGTCTTAAATTAAGAAGTTGACATTCCAGATCTTCAATATTTTTAATCAAGGCTTCCTTTTCCAGTTGAAACACTTCTGGAGAAGTAAGACTGTGCATCGTGGAATAATCAGTACTGTTAGGAGGAAAAGTGTGATTATCAGCAAAGAGATAAAGAGAACTTTGATAGATATCATCCTCAGGACAGTAGTCAAGAGTATTCATCTATGCTTTAGTTAACTCACTTAAATCCTCATCAGAACATTTGGAAGTATCATGGAAACTTCTATAGCAATTGGAACAAGTTTCATTATCATAGTTTCTCTGAACTTTTTTTATCCCTTTTTCTGGATGACTGGGCATTCTTTTGAGACTTTCTTTTATTCTGTCTAAGAGTTTTCTTAAGTTGTTGTATAAACAATGACAGAGTTGAATTAAAGCAATTCTCATCCCTTGTATCAATCAATTCAGGACGTCGAGACTTTTTATCAGATGTAGCAACATGGTTGCTTAACAAGTGACGTTTTTCTCTATGACAAAGTTCAAGATCGAAAATTTTAAGCTTTCCAACAAGAGTATTTCTGGAAAGTGTATCAAGGTTATTTCCCTCAACGATGGCATGCTTCTTAGAATTGTATCTGGATGGCAGAGATTTGAGAATCTTCATCACAATGTCCTTTTCAGGAATAGTCTTACCCAATATAAAAGATGCATTAACAATTTCAGACACTTTGTGATTAAACTCATCAAATGAATCTTCATCCGCCATACGAAGGTTTTCCCAATCAGAATTTAGGTTTTGAAGCCTAGCTTCCTTTTCACTGGTATTCCCTTCAAATACGATTTCTAAGACATCACATGCTTCTTTAGACTGTGTGCACGTAGTCACATGATGCTAAAGATCTGGGGTAATGGCATGTATGATAGCATTTAAGCCGTCAGAATTTTGCTTCACAACAAGGATTTCTGTCTCCCACGGAAATACCTACGAGTTTTGTTTCGTCTTTTGATAAATCAAGGTGAACAGGAACCAATTGATGTACCAGACTTATATTCCCAATGAACAACCTGGAAATATCAATCACCTCACAATAATCTTAATCGACTAGCGAAACAACATATTGTGCAATCACAAACGATGAGAATAAGATGTTTGTGACTACTTTTCTATCTTTCCTATCGGATAAATTAATCTCGAGCCAATTTTACAATTGTACTCAATACGATAGAAACACCAAGATCAGATCACGCAACTACAGAGAAAATAGTTTGGTCTGGCTTCACAATCCGAATGAAGTTTTTAAGTCGTTAACCTACAGGGTCTCGAGAGAAACCTAAGGTTAAATTAGAATCGACTCTAGCTTATACAACTAGTATCACACAAGAGGTGTGGGGATTAGGTTTCCCAGTTGCTAGAGTTCTCCTTTATATAGTCTCCAAATCAGGGTTTGCAATCTAAGTTACCTTGGTAACAAATCATTCAAAATTCGCCGTTAGATGAAAACCTGATTAGATACAAGTTGTTAGAGCATAACTCGGTTGAACCCACCAAGCGTTGGTATGTTAAGTTTGGTTGTCATATTTTAGTGAACCAAAACTCATTTAAAGAGTCGCTTGATTATTTACTAGAGTCAACTTAGTATAGGTTAGCTAGAAAGTTACTAGGATATGAGACTTACAAGTATTACGTGAAGACTTGAAGAATGTGAAGAAGTAAAGAGCTACAACGACGACATCATCCTTCCTCTTGAGGTTAGTAATATTTGAAATGAACTGTTTTATTCCTAACTTATCTTTCAAGTCGTGCATATTGAAAACACAATGGCGAAGCTGTGAATGATTAGACTCTAGTTAGACATAGTATTAAGGAATTACAATACGAAGTATAACGTCTATCTTTTTAACTTCGTATATAAGACATCGACATAATCGTATGAATGCTATTGTGATTATGTATGGGTATGGGTGAAGATTTCGTCCTAGGAAACAATGTTTTACATTCGTTTAAAGGAAGTACAATTAATAAACTTGTTTTGTGCATCGAAAAGGAAATCACTAGGCTTATTGGTATTGTTATTCATTTCAAATCTTTGGATTATCAATATGTGTGTTTAGTATAACTGATCATAACTTGTTTATATATCTTGGTAAAACTATTCACAGTGCCTGACTTTTGTATTGGTATGACTTTTATTAGTGAAACCGATCTTAAGTAATCACCTGAGATGGTATGATCGATATTTTGTAATTGGTATGACCAACTCTAGACATTGGGTAACCGATCCTAGTAAGAGGTGCAACCTATCACAAGTATATGGAATCGGTCCTTGTAAGAGGTACAACAAGTCTTAGTAATTGGTAACCGATCCTATGACTTTTGCAACCGATCACAAGTAAAACACCATAATAATGTGGCAACCGATCCTAGTACCTAGTCAACCAATTTTTGGAAAGCTAGTGTGACCGATCCTAGTGCCCACATGGAGGTAGAACCGAAGCTTTGTGTTTTGGTAGAACCGTGAAACCCATTAATGGTGATTTGATAGGATAATCAATCACATAGTTCTTGGAAGTAATATGAACCAATTCTAAACTTGTTAGGAAGTGTGGAAAATCGGTTCCAAGATTGTAAATATGAAAAATGATTTACAAAGTAAAAATGTCGACATACTTTGAACATGTGCAGTAATTCTTATCTTTTATTGTTCAAAGATATTTCTTAATAACTAAAGGAGAATCCCGGATCGAAATAAATTGAGAATCTTTTAATTAAGGTTTTTAGTTTTATATTCTTTTAATTTCCAGCAATTAAATGCATCAAAATAAGAAAAATCTTCTCTTAGGTATATTGTCTTCCCTTGGTAAAACCGTTTGTTAAACATGTCTCCTATAACTCGCAGTGTTACAAGGAGTAATAAAAGGGAAGCACGAAAAGTGACAAACTGTCAAGGATTCGTCTCAAAAAGAAGAATCAGGAAGATCGCCTCAAGAATCGTATCTGATCATAACTCTGACAGATCTCAAGAAGAGTCATGTCTTTTTGCTCTTAATAACTCAGATCTTACCAAGTGGTTTCCCAAGATGGTTTGTGTGATGTTATGCATGGGTTTGAAGAACTCATAGGAAATCTTTTTACTTTGTTTCAAGATCGAGATGGACTAAAAGATCAAATAAAAGAGATGAAAAGTGAACTTGCAGACTTGAAGCTTCAAATTGAAGAACTCGAAAAATAGAAAGTGGTTGCAGACAAGTCTTACAAAACATGCTTCAAAAATTTGAATATTGATGAATCTTCAGTAAATAATAAGAGCACAACTAGAGATTAAGTCATATACTGCAAGACTTAATCAAGAAAAATACACATTAGTTTTTGATTAAAAACTATCTATTATTAATGAATAAAATTATTATTTTATAATTTTTCTTGTGATAGTTTTCGATTACATAGCCTGTGCTTGAATGCTTTATATTATTGCTATGTATGTTATGGGATGTCTGATTTCGGTTTTCATAACCTTAATATTCGATCTCATATGGTGTGAACCCTTAGGGTTTGGGTGACTTTTTGGTTTAGCAGGATTAAGTTCTATCCCATGTTGGTAGGCTTTATCAAAGGATCATAAGGGGTTCCGATTGAAACTATTATGTGAAAAAGTCACAATATGTTGAATCGATTTTTGGTTTAGCATAAAAGCATATGTGTTTCGGGGTTTCAACTTTTGCATCGCATTAGTTAAAACCGATTTTCAACCTTTCTCTGATAAAGGTTGGTCCTTGTTGTTGTTATTTTGTCTTGCGAGAGGATAACAACACAACGGGGGAGAGTTCTAACTTGAACTTACTCTTAATGATATATATTTCTGGGGAGAAGGGGATGTGGAACTTGAGGTAACGAATTTGTTAGTTAATCGTTTTCCTGTTTAAGAAAAGCCTGATTTTATTGCATACATTTATTTCTTTTGCTTAACAAAATTTCGGTACAATTTATGTTTATTCCATTATTTGTGTATGCATGTGTGTGTGATTCAATTGTTTCCGGTTAAGAAAAACTATTGATATCTTGCTTTATTGTTTGGTATCAATTGTTTAGGCTTATAAAATTACGGTGCAATTGCGGTGCTTCAATGTCTATGTTTGTTTCAATTGCTTCCGGTTGAGTTAAATAATTATGCAAGTTGATTTATTTGGTTTGTATGAATTGTTTAAGGCTTAACAAAAAGGTTTTCGGGATCAATTGTTTAGTCCAATTCGATTGTGGGTAAGAGAAACTAAGTTAATTTGATCTTAGTTAGACTTATCAAAGTGGAGGTTTCGGTTATTCAAGTCTAATCGAATGCCTTAAAATGAAATGCTAGTTAACAAACCTAGTACTTGTCTTGTTTAAAAGTGAAAGGTCTAAGTTATTATTTGAATAATTAGAACCCGATGAGAAAAATAAAGTTAATTTTGATCTTTACTTTGGTCTTATCGAACAAACGATTGTATTTGTACAATCGGTTTAACAAAAGAACTAAGGTGCTTAGTCAATTTTTAATTTGCTAAACTATTAGGGAAAATTGTTTCTGGCAATTGTTTCCTTGGTAATATATCAAAACAAAATTACTTTGTAGTTTCGGTTTTGATATTGGTTATCTAAAATGGTGTGTGGGACCCTTGTGCTTAACTCTTATAGGTTGCAAGTTTTTTTAAGATTTGTAAGATCATTTCGGTTTGTCTTTTATTTGCTCGTACCTTTGTCATTTTGTGACAAAAAGGGGAGAAATATATGGAGTAAACAAGTGATTTGGTATCACTAAGGAAAGGACAATGGTTCTTAAACGTTATATCTAACGAAAGAGTAAAGCATAGACTAAGGGGGAGTAACATATCATATTGGTACTTGTGGTTATCTTAACTACAAAGGGAATAACAAAGACGTGCAGATTGAAAATCTACCTATCTTACCTTTAGGGGGGAGTATTAGCTTTGTTATTATAATCTCAACAACGACATTTATGGATTGAATGTATACAGGTTATTGTGTTGTTGAAACTTGAAATCAAGCGTATGTATAATGAATTCTTGTAATTTGTTTATCCATATGATGTAAGAGTTTTGTCACTAAAATTGACTAAGGGGGAGATTGTTAGAGCATAGCTCGGTTGAACCCACCAAGTGTTGGTATGTCAAGTTTGGTTGTCATATTTTAGTGAATCAAGACTCATTTAAAGATTCCCTTGATTATTTACTAGAGTCAACTTCATATAGGTTAGATAGAAAGTTACTAGGATATGAGACTTACAAGTATTACGTGAAGACTTGAAGAATGTGAAGAAGTAAAGAGCTACAACGACGACATCATCCTTTCTCTTGAAGTTAGTAATATTTGACTTGAAATATTTCATTCCTAACGTATATTTCAAGTCGTGCATATTGAAAACATAATTGTGAAGCTGTGAATGATTATACTCGAGTTAGACATAGTATTAAGGAATTACAATACGAAGTATAACGTCTATCTTTTGAACTTCGTATATAAGACATCGACATAATCGTATGAATGCTATTGTGATTATGTATGGGTAGGGTGAATATTTCGTCCTAGGAAACAATGTTTTACATTCGTTTAAAGGAAGTAAAATTCATAAACTTGTTTTGTGAATCGAAAGGGAAATCGCTAGGCTTATTGGTATTGTTATTCATTGCAAATCTTTGGATTACCAATATGTGTGTTTAGTATAACCGCTCATAACTTGTTTATGTATCTTGGTAAAACTATTCACAATGCCTGACTTTTGTATTGGTAACCCATTAATGGTGATTTGATAGGATAATCAATCACATAGTTTTTGGAAGTCAAATGAACCGATTCTAAACTTGTTTGGAAGTGTGGCAAATCGGTTCCAAGATTGTAAATAATAAAAAGGATTTACAAAGTAAAGATGTCGACATGCTTTGAACATGTGCAGTAATTCTTATATTTTATTGTTCAAAGATATTCCTTAATAAATAAAGGAGAATCCCGGATCGAAATAAATTGAGAATATTTTAATTAAGGTTTTTAGTTTTATATGCTTTTAATTTCCAGCAATTAAATGCATATCTTTAGAAAATAAAAATTGCTAATGTGCATTTACTAATTGGAGATTTTCTACTGAGATTTTGGCCAATATTTGGACAGAGCATTTCCAGGAATTATGAAAACCGAATTTGGAAATATATTGCATATCTTGAGAATATTTTCGGTTTTGGAAATTCCTTGTTGTCCAAAATTCCTTGGTCTATAAATATTGAAGTTGGAATTTCAAGCAAACTAATCCTCAAAGCCAGCAAAACTACCTAGTTGTGTTGTTACTGGTGGAGCCGTCTATTCGGAGAGGAAAGTAGCCTAATTAGGTGAAATCTCTTACGACCGCTCGTTTTAAAGACTTCTTTGGGATTGAGAAGCTCCACGAGTACCGTTGGTTGACTAACGGTCGTTTAACTTTGATTGCACCTAGTTTTTTTATGCTTGAGAATCTTCTCTTCTGATATAAGATTCACTAGAACTAGATCGAAGTATCGACAGGGATCTTTAGACTGTTTTGTAGATCTAAAGACGTCTTGTGATAATCCATCGTTAACATACTATGTTCTGTGTGTAATTGATCACAAGAGATTCAAGTTGTTTTTTTGCGGGTGTTTATTGAAAATCTAAAAAGATTTGAAGACAAAGAAGATTTCTTATTTGAGTTCATAATCTTTGGTGTGCACAGAACTTGATCGGCTGGGGATCCAACTATAATCAGATTATATTTGTGATAACCTTGATTGATTAGTTGAGTAGATCGACATCAATACATTTCTTGGTGATTAATAGTATTGATTGCATAGTCTAAACAATTACTTTGGTAGTTGTTAATAGATTGATCTAAGAACCCGACAAAGGAGTTTATTGGGATAAACGGGAGAGCCTTTTGTCAAACTCATATCACTTGTTTGAAAAGAGTTGTTACCGAACAGATTTGTTGTTCCTTTACTGTTTGGAATACAAGCCAAATGAATTGTTCCAAGTGCGTGACTTATTACAAGTTGGAGGCGCAGGGATACTGAGGGAACTAGGTGAACTATAAGTTCAGTTTCTTGGTGTCAACTATACGAAGTTGGTTTAGATTTTTTATAGCGGCTTAATTCTGAGAGTATTCAATTCTGGAAAGGTCCCGGGATTTTTCTGCATTTGCGGTTTCCTCGTTAACAAAATCTTTCTGTGTCTTTTACTTTTCTATTTCCGCAATTATAATTGATTTACTATAATTAAAAGTAAAATACACAAACGTTAATTCCTTATTACTTGATAGCAATCCTATAATGTTTGGTTAATTCCGAACCTATTATCAAGTAATCATACTTCTTTGTTGTATTGTCTCGATCTTGTATCCATAGTCAATCAAGCAAGTTATCTTGTTGTCGTATTGTCTATATCTCGTATCCATAGACGATCACACGAAGTGTAAACCGATTCGTTACACTTCGTTTAGATTGAACTTAGCTTGTTATACACACATGAAATGTAACTTCATTTAGGTTTGGGTAACCGTACCTAAACGTGTACACTTAGTTGGTTCAACAGTTTTTAACCAATGGTTAGGCATATGAGCACTTTCATATTAACCTTATTCATCTTCACCAAAACTAGTTCAAGTGAATCAAATGAACTAATTAGAGAGTTGTTCAATTGCTTAGATCTCATAGAAATATACAAGACACAATCGAACCAAAATCGGTTTTGATTCACTCGAATCGATTCATGAACATTATAGCCACGGTTTTCAAAGATTGCATTCCTTAATATATAAATGTTTTAGTTCATGAACAAACCGATTTTAGAAAGCAACCTACTTAAATATGCGAACAGGTACGCGTACTTAAGTAACCGGATTGAGTTTGGTTTCACTTTCAAACTCCAGCAGAAATTCACGGACGTGAACTTTCTGCTAGTACGCGCAGGGGTATGCATACTCTCCAGGATTTCCAACAACCGCCAGTACGCGTACGGGTACACATACTTTGGGTTCTCGGTTTTGGACTTTTACACAAATGTGAAAACACACCATGTTTATATCCAAAGATGGTTACATGTTCTAAACTCTCATTTCAGTCATTGAAACTTTCTTAGAGGATTTATATAGTTGTTATTCACAAACTATTTTTCATCAAAGCGATTTTCAAGTTATTGAAATAATCAACATGACTTTCGTCACGAGTAAAGATGAACTTAGCCAAAACGAAAACTTACCAACATATATTTCGATAAATAGAAAAACGAGATAAACTTGGATCGAAATAGAAAATGTATATAATCGAAGTCTATATAGCAATACGACTTTTGTCTCAAGATAAGAGATAGAATAGATAGACTTTTGAGTGATAGATAAGTTCAAGTCTCCGCATACCTTTTTGTCGATGAAGTTCCACCAGTTCCTTGAGTAGTTCTTCGTCTTTGCATGATGAACGTCGTGGAGTCCAGAGCTCAACTACACTTACTATCCTAGTCCTAAACTTAGCTATAAGTAGACTAGAAATCAAGACTTATAGTTTTGGCAACTAAACTTGAGATAGAAACGCTTGTGAGTTCGACTGAGCAGTGCTCTAACAGTATCAGTCACGGATCCAAAGGGAAGAAGAAAAGAACTCTTGTAGAAGTTGACGATGTTGAGACTCAAAACTATGAAGATCATCCCGATATTTAATGTTATTAGGCATATACTCATCAAGATGTAGAGCGTGATGAGATGGTTTCTGCTGAGGTTGTTCATGATTTTCTTAAATACTTTGAGGAAGCAAAACTGCAGCTCGTTGATACTATGAAAAGTCTCGATGTGTTACGAACTAAGTTGAAAAAGGTTAATTCTGACCTTGTTCTCATGAAGACGCATGTTAAAGATCTTCTCAATGAAGATATCTTCTTTGAAGAAGCAGTGGATGCTATCAATCACAAGCTCAAAGGTCTTAAAACCCATGAGGGTTCAGAATGTGTACTTTGATTTAAGTACGACATTGTTTATGGTTTTAGGATTTTAGTTTATTTTGTCTAGGAAACTTCTTATGAGAATTTATTCTTATGTTTAAGAAGGATAACTAGGGTTTGGAATAGCAATTATTGTGATTACACATAGCTATTGCCAACGATTTTCATCTTGCAATGTTTTTAGATTTATTTATTTAAATTCTAAGTTATTTGAAAGATGATGTTTGTAGTATTTAATCCTTTTGATTTTATATATTGGAATTGATTATGATATATATGTGTTTATCTCCGTGAACTGTGCTATTATCTCATATATGCTCAAAAGTTAAGTTTATTATGTCTTTATGCAAATGTTGATAAAATATATAATGAACTTTTGAAAATTCCGCAGTATTGATCTTTCCCTGATCCACTTTTATGTGAAAGTACTGTATGGATCCGTAAGTTTTCTTATGTTGGGCGTTCCCGATTAAATTAATCAATAAGTTCTTCTTTAGGTTAGGTTATTCGAGTTTACCGGATACAAATCATGTGGTTTGTTAATGTCCAAAGAAATCCTTATTTTCTTGTAAAAGTAAGGTCACTCATGTTGTTCTCTTGGGAATGACATCAAATGGGGAAGAGTTCTTAATTGAACTTGTGCTTAAATTCCATAATGTTGATGGTGGATTTTAGTTCAGAGATAAAATTGTAAAAGCCAAAATTATGCGCTGACATCCTGCAAAGGAGAGAGCCACTGATGTGAATACTTCTCCACTTTGTTAAATCACCTAAAATGGAGCATGTAGCAACAATCCCATTTACCTTGTGAATTTATAATATTATTAATGTATGACCAGCCTTGTATTTCCTGTACTGCTCCACTCTTATCATTGGTGCGGCATGACGACTGAGTGTTGCTCTCAGCAGAGCAACATGAATCTCCAAGCATTAATAATGAAGCATGTATGAAATACCCGTACAGTCTATAACTCTCGGAGTGTTATACTAGCTCGATTGAGCATCTGGACTGTCCATATCAGTCTCAGAAATGATCACGACCATCCAACTTCACCAGCATGATTGGATGGCTCAGATCGAATCCATAACCCCCAGGCATGTATTGGAGTATTCACCACCGACCCAATGCGGGCCCCGCATGGTCGGCCTCCCCAAAAGGGTAGCATGGCTTGCCAAATCGTCCATCCAAAGCAGCGCGGACGTGAAGCCCTAATTTAGGGTCTGCGGCACATTACATGTGTCGCAAAACAGTCTCAACCATCCATCTTCGCAGGCATAGATGGAGGGTGTAGATGTAGATTCAAAGGGCCCAGAGCATGTCAACACAATCACTGTGGGCCCGCCTACACATATGACCGATCGGTTAGGACCAACTATAATTGGTCGTTCCAGTTCGTGCGCCCAAACAAGGCATGACGCAAGGCCGGTGAAACCCTAATTAGGGTTTGAACATCACGAGCGTTCATTTTCTCCTGCACGAATGAAGGGTCCAGGAATAGACTAGGCAGGTCCGGTGCGCATCAACATGATAACCGTGGGACCATCTATCTCCACACCCGATCGGCCAAGGCATATCATGCCTGGTTGCCTCGATTCGCACGCCCAAACTAAGCATGGTCACACCTCCCAATTGCAAACTAATCTCGACCACTCAACTTTGACGGACAAATTGAGTGGCTTAGATCACGTTTCTATGGGACAATGAAATACAGGTGTGTACATCAGCCCGTCGTCTGCACACCATACTAATCGACCAAGATCGACCAGGCTTGGTCGCCTCGAAACACGCGCCCAAAGTTGGCATGACGCGCGGCCTTTGCAGCACAAAATCTCTGTCGCAGATCAATCCTAGCCACTCCTCTTTGCCGGAAAAATGAAGTGATCTAGATTACACTTTCACGAGACAATGAGGTATGGGCATGTACACCGACATGCCGTCTACAGGCATGCCCAATCATCCTTGCCAAGTTTCCCAAGCTTGGATTCGACCAAGATGAAGAGTGATGCTTGCGCACCTCTTCATAAACCCTAATTCCACTGACGGTCGCAGATGAGTGTCTTAAAGATCATCTCGTCCGTTCAACTTCACCTGCTTGGTTATACAGCCCTGGTCAGGAGTTAGTTGGTCAATGACGTGTCGTGGTGATTACCATCCGCCACTCTACCACACCATGTGGTCGGCCAAGAGAGGACTTTCTTGCGCAGCCTCCAAACCATCACATAAAGTAGGCTGGACATGATGCTATTTTAAGACGCTCAACAACGATGCTTCATACATGCTGAATATATTCGATGCATTACATGCATAGAATTCACGTGATATTTTACAAGCATCAAATTCCCAAATAACTTATTTATTTAACCTAGCATTACATGCTACCTTTTGTGGGTCCCACGATCCGCACATTCGAGACATTAATCATGTCACAAACTGGGGGATATATGCCGGGGTATTGTTCTGGGGGTTCACAGCGTGCAGCGCACAACGCGCCATCACAAGAACGTGTCAGGAAGTCATGGACGGTTAGTTATGATGGGAGAAGTGGGCAAGACTGATCGTGTAACACTAACACACTCAACTCCACTACTCCATCACTCCACTTTCTCCACTTCCCATGAGAGACGTGGGTTAGGCTCAATGACTTGTATAAATAGGTTCTCCTCCCTATTTTCAAACAAGACAAGACAACAGAAACCAAGTGTTGATACAATCGTATTCCAACACCAGAACTGATAGCTTTCATTATGTAAGCCAGTTCAGCTTTCTGATACAAGTCATACATATCCAACAGCTTCACAATCTCAATACCTTCTTCGCTTCCCTCCCTAAGATCAACCCCATCTCCTTCACTTTGTGACCGAAGCAAGCCTGGAACGACCATTTCTTGGTTTAGGCCAGAATTGTACGGATTGATTTCTCGAATCACAAAGCACTCCCGTGCAGTGCACTTGTTTAGGGTTTAGATTCATTCCTCATCCACACACCCCAAATTACCAAATTCGGCAGGAATAGTTTTCACCCATAAACAATTGGCGACCACAGTGGGAGATTAATCTCTCGGTTGTGAAGTCAATTTCTTCAATACCAATTCAATTTTACTGATTTCGAAAATGGTGGATCTTAGGTATGGATCAGCGACCAATCTTGACGGGATTAGCGTTGACAACACTCTCGGTGTTGATATCCCAGGTGTCACCGTGCAGCAAGTCAATACCATCAATGTATCTCGTGAAATTGATTCCTCTACTACCACCACTAGCGGATAAGGAGATGTTCCATTAAGTGTAACACCTCCCATCACCGGAGCCAGAGCAGCCGCAAATCCCGGCATCTCCTCAAAGTGTAACGCCTCCGGCGGTCACCAGAGCAACAACTTCCACCCCTTCATTAGAACGAGGAGCTGGAGGAGAAAGAGGAGGACCATCTCCCAATACCATCGCATGGATAGGCAGGAAATCCTTGCTAAGACTCAAATGGATATGGATGCAACTCAGAAAGAGGTACTCACTTTTCTTATGACATTAACTGATCGATTGCTATAAGAGCCGCGACATCCCCTGAAGACAACAAGGAACGCATTCAATGCACCCGGAAAAGGTACTTCAGCGGCGCGGACCTAAATGGACCTGATTAAAGAAGTGACATCAGATATGAACGGTCCTGTCATGGAGATTCCTACACTGGGGACTGATCCTCATAACGATCCTCCTCGAGTCAATAGTCTCACTATGAGCCAGAGGCCGGTGGATCTGGAAGCGGTTTCTCTAGTGGAAAGTTTATGCGAACTTTTACACCTCTCGAAGAATCAACGGACATAGACGTTTTGTTGCAATCAACCAGAAGAAGGTCACAACCGGGCCTTACACGTTACTGCACGCATCAAGGATTCAGATATCAAGAGGGCCCTCGTCGACACGGGAGCGTCTTCGAATGTGATTACTCTCAAGACTCTCAGGACGGCCAAGGTTCGCTCAGGAAAGATCGTATGCCATCCTATCACAATGACAAACTTTGAATGAAACCATACCATCACATACGAGATCGTCCCTTCAACGTATCACCAATGCTTGAAGACTATGCTGAATAAAAAAGTCATTTGTATTCCCGCATCATTGTTTCCTTACGCACGAATATGCGGAGTGGAACTGTTCAAACCGAGGGAAGCTCCGCGGGAAGGATCATACAAAGTCCATTGCATCCCACTCGCCACATGAGCGTCAATCCAGGAGGAGGACCGACCTGCATCATCGAAGGCTAGGCCCCATGATGCATCCTTGCTGACGAGGCATCTTAATTCTTCTCTCCACCCAACGGATTGCTACAACAACGATCAACCACAAGAAGAAGTGCTAGACGCTCCACGACAGCTGCAAGATGGTACCAACTCCACAACTGATGAGCTCGGCGATGAGTAATCTCCTAGGCCTATCTCCATCATCTCGACCTTGTGTAAGCATCCATACAATCTCCAATCCAAGCCGGTCAAACAATCTCCGAGGCAATTCAGGCACGAGATCGGGTGTTGCATGGATTCCAGAGACTTTAACGAATGCTGCCCCAATGATGATTTCCTCTACCCAACATCGACATGTTGGTAGATGCTACCAGCGAACACGGCATGTTCTCCTACATGGATGGATGTAGCGTCTACAATGAGATAAGGATGTATGAGCATGGTGCAAGTAATACATCTTTTCAAACCCTATTGGAAACTTTTGTTATACCTTAATGCCATTCGGTTTGAAAAGTGTCGGTGCGACGTATCAACGCACTATGACGACAATCTTCCATGACATGATGCATAAGCAAGTTGAAGACTACGTGGACGATATAGTATTCAAACAAGACTCAAGCTGTCCTCACAATGCCGCTGCCGCGAACCGTTAAGGGGATCCACAGCTTCATGGGCAAGGTGAATTCGACGTTTTATACCTGGCTTAGCCCAGCTCGTTGCTTCATTCACTCCCTTGCTGAAGAGACGAGAAAGTTTCATCTGGACCGCACTATAACAGGAAGCGTTTCGGAGTATTCAACGAATATTGTCATCTCCAAATCATCACAAGGGTTCACCTATCATGTCAGCCCGGACAAAGAGCGAGCCATGAACATCTTCGGATCTACTGGAGCGTCCCGAATTCAGGACACTTGAGGGTCACGATCCAAATGTGACTGAACAACAAGTGGTGTAATTGTACATCAAAATCACGGAACCTGTCTATCGTGCTTTGTCGAAGAACCTGCGCTTTCATACATCCTCTGAACTCCGTAAAGCTGCTAAACGCTTAGTTGCGACAGCACCTTCCCTGCTAGAAGAACAAGCCTGCCAGTAATGAAGAGCCTCATGATGTTCTCGGAAGCATACATCTCACCAACATGCAATACAACCTTCAGCCTTCTGTAAGCAGTTTCACTAAAGAAGCAAGCCACCGAGATACAACATCCTGCACGTCCAAAATTGCCAACTTCAACTCTAGCACGACGTGCAAGACTGCCGCAATAATGAAACAACATCCAAGATATTCCATATCTGGATCGACGGTAACTACATCAATGTGAGATGCTTTCAGAATTTGTCTCCCGTGGAAAAAGTAGTTTCATTACCAAAAGAGATTGCACCTGGGACTTAAGAGGGTGCCAAGTTCGTGCAAGTTGCCACCACGCCTCTCCCTGCCAGTCTATTCTGATCACAGCTGCTGCCAAGAACTGTTGTTGCTCGTCGATTGATATCATCCAGAGCTTCACCATATCAACAACCATTACGTACAAAAGACCCATCGGGCATACAAGATGGAGCCACGTAGACCACGCTTGGGGACTGAGGCTCAGCATGAAATTCCTTCGCCATCAGTCAAGAACTTCTTCAACACAGTAGAGGTAGTCAATCAAGAAGCATGTAATTCGCAAAGGGAAACCAAGCTGAAGAAGTGGCCGCTTCAGCACTCTCCAGCAGAAGCCGCTTCAACACTCTCTCCAGCAGAAGCTGCTTCAACGCTCTCCGGTTCCAGCTCGCTATAGAAGCTGCTCTAACGCTCTCCAGGACCTGCTTGCTCCAGAAGATGCTTCAACGCTCTCAGCGGGACCCACACCACGTTTGAACATACAAGGTTCACGTTTGGGTAAAGCAAGCAGCCTGGGTCCCACGAGCAAAGGGAAGACCGGTGTTGGTTAGAAAGACCGGTGTTAGTCAGCAAGACATCACAACAACAAGGCCGGTGTCGGTTGAGGCAGCGATGTCCGTCAGCAAGGTCAGAGTTCGTCAAATCAGCAAGGCCGGTGTTCGTCAAGGAAAGGCCGGTGTTGGTCAAGGAGAAAGTCTGGTGTTGGGTGAGGTAACAGGTTTGGTGTCTGGTCAAAGAAGGCACGCGGCGGGTCCCACTTGATCAGGCACAGCTAGCCCCAGATTGGTCAAAGCAGGCACAACTGCCCCTAAGCAAAACAAGCATGCTTACATCGGGTCCCACGTTCGACCAAAGCAGGCATACAGTGGACCCACGATTAACCGAAGCAGGCACAACAAGCCCACGTTCGATCAAGAAGGCGCATGATGAGTCCCACGGTTGAGCGAAGTAGGCGGTCCCACATGCCTATCAAACAGGTGCAACAGGGTAACGTTTGGTCGAAGCATATACATGGTGGGGTCCATATCCGTTCAGGGTTACATGTATGGTTGTCTATGGGAAGAGGAGCATACAAGTTCTATTCCCTTCTT
Organism: Papaver somniferum; assembly: GCF_003573695.1. Lineage (NCBI taxonomy): Eukaryota > Viridiplantae > Streptophyta > Magnoliopsida > Ranunculales > Papaveraceae > Papaver > Papaver somniferum. Next base: position 127,783,398 of record NC_039367.1, on the reverse strand, counting down.
GGCTCAAATACATGAAGGAGGAAACCGGTCCCACCAAGGTCGTCGTCACACCTGGCATACTCCCACGAACGAAGCAGGCACAACAAGCCCACGTTCGATCAAGCAGGCGCATGATGAGTCCCACGGTTGAACGAAGTAGGCGGGCCCACATGCCTATCAAACAGGTGCAACATGGTAACGTTTGGTCGAAGCATATACATGGTGGGGTCCACATCCGTTCAGGGTTACATGCACGGTTGTCTATGGGAAGAGGAGCATACAAGTTCTATTCCCTTCTTGGCTCAAATACCTGAAGGAGGAAACCGGTCCCACCAAGGTCGTCGTCACACCTGACATACTCCCACGAACGAAGCAGGCGCAACAGTCCGTCGATTAGGCACATCAAGCCCACGTTCGATCAAGCAGGCGCAATAGCCCCTCGACCGAAGCAGGCTTAGCAAGGTCGATCCGGCAAGAACGACATTCGAACGGAGCAAGCACGGAGCAGGCTCTCGACCGAAGTGATAGGATCCGGAGATGCCTATATATGATAACCGCAATCGCACGGTGTCCAACTAGTAGACAGAGGCAAGTACGGGTCGTTCCCACAAGGAGCGGTGGAAATACGTAATCAATATCTCTAATGGACTAACAAATAAAGATGTTTTTGGATTTTTGAAAGAATAAAGACAATGAGAAGAATAAACTCAAGTAACAAAACGAATCAAATGGGAGAGTTGGTAACCAGGGTTTATAGTATCCACCACTATTTCTATTCAATTACTGAAATGAAATATAACTCCTGAATATTTGTCTATTGTCCGTTCTATCGACATGACCTATTACCAGTATTAGAATCGCAAATATCACTGGGACACCCTAAGCATGGCACATCAAAAGACTAAACCCAAGCATGCACCATCAAATTGCATTAGTGAGAAAATTATACGAAACTAAAAATAGGTTCACAAATTATACCCGGCTATTCTAAGAATACCCCATCAAAGGATTTAACCCAAGCATGAAATATCAAATAAGTAGACAAATATATTTTTTATCCTAACAATTACGCACGAAGGTTTACAAAACCGGTGAAGCAACAACTCATTTTCAATTAATCAATAAACAATATCATGAATAGATCTATTCAAATCATAACGGTCTATGCTCAATTATTCAAATCAAAACAGCTTAATACCCCAAGTGGCTTCAATCCATAAAACCCTAATTACAAAACTTAGCAAAACATGACTTTCTCAAAAGCCATAAACATATTATAAAGGAGGAGAAATTAAACCAATATTAAATTGCGCGTCACCACAATCGAATCGATCTCCTTCCTCCTTCTGTTTTTCGGCCGCAACAATATTCTTCCCTTCTTTGGTTTTGGCTCTGTAGCCGCAACACCCAGTTCTCCCCGATCGGCCCCCCCTTCTTCTGCTTGTCTCCGTTGCTTTTTATAGTCTGCTGCGAAGACTACTAAGACCCAGTAATTTGCAAGGCCCAGTCCAATACTCCACTCGTACTCAGCACCAGTTTTTGATCTTTATCGGTCCAAAACTCCCTGACCTTCTACGTTTCTTCACCTGAACCATCACAAGCGTTTTCACTTCTTGAAGTGCATAACTCGAACCACAGTCCTCGTTCCTACAGCCCATTCGATCACCGTTCTCAATCAACCACCATGTCGAGACAAACAGCAGAATACGGCTCGTCTTTATCAACACAGCTTCAAACACAGCAAGCTTGACTTCCACCATCGCTTCGGTCCAAGCTTCCCATATCTTCCATTAACTGAACCCCATACAGATCCATCGAGATGTCCACTGGCTGCAATGGTTGTTGCCGAACCATTCTTCGCTGCAGCTCCTTCCTTGGCAGCGACAACATCTGCTACTTCAACAGTCTCAGCTTTATTCTATTCTCTTCTCGTGAGCTTCTATTGAATCTTCCCATTCGCAAACGTCAGTACCTTCCATTTATTCTCAGGCCCTAAAACACCTTCGGTTCAGCTGCAGTACATTAATTCGATCACAGCAAGAAATCCCCAGCTTGTGTTCAATGCAGAAAGCCTTCTTGTTCTTCTCTTTATATCGGCAGACCTAGCTGTTCAACCATCTTCAGTTCGAGTCTTAACCTTGTACACGACCATGGCAGAAACAACAACTCTTACTTCAATCAACTCCAACTGTCTGCAGCTCCATTCCCATTCATCTCACGCCCAAGATCGATCACAGCAAACCCTAGCTCTCTTCATCACTTCCTGGAACGACAGGACCACTCGAGCCAAACCCCTCATACGAATTCAGTTTAACCAACTCGTCAAGCCACTTCCATTTTCCTGCAGTTCAGTTCGTTTCTTCTGCCATCATAATCACTGTAATCTTCCCGTGAACAGCACCACTTAACTGCCGACAACAACACCGGCCGTAAACTCTTCATTTCTTGTTGCTTTCTCGCTTCCATCCGATTAATGCTCAAACACGACCAAGAGTTCACGATTCGAACCAACCATATCTCAGAGTCTGAACTTCTTCTGAAGTATGTGTCCATGTAACAACACCACCGATAATCCTCCCAGTTCACAACCATACAACTATGGCAGCAGCACTAGTTCGTCTTCAACTGAAAGCTCAGACCAAACCCATTGTAGGTACGAGAGAATACCCATTGCTGCCTGCAAATCGATTAAACAAAGAACCCCATACAAATCCTGACTAGCCAGCACCAGTTATCCTTGTTCTTCTCATCTCTTCACCCTGAGTTGACTGTACCATAACTTCATTTGAGATATGCAGACGAAATCAGCACCAGCTGAGCCAATATTCACGCCTGCAGGTTTCCTCATTCAGCCACCATTTAAATGTTTAATTTCATCCAAAACCACTGGAGTTCATGATCGCTCATTCATCTCGGCAACATCAGCACTTTTGTTTGCTCCATCGACACGCAACTAAAGAACTCCAGTGAATAATCCAGCTCCATTCTTTGGTCAACCTCCGTCACATCCCATCCAACCACCATTTATTCAACAGTCGGCAACCTTTCCATCTGATGCAGCAGCTAATGATCGAACTCCAGTTCAGACCTTCTCATTCAAACACGTTTAGCCTTTCCTTGTTCTCTTTAGCCATACTATTGGTCCTGGCTTGTTTGAAACATGTCAAGACGATTCCTGAATATGTATGAGATGCCTTCAATCGTAAAGCTTGAGTGATGCTGATACACAGAGATACCAGGCCATCACATTCAAGGTTCTTGCCGTAGATAACAACATGAGTAACTCCGATCGTAAATTCCATTTTCCACTCCAATTAGCCATATTTCTTCCTGTGATTGGATTCGCGAGTATTTTCTACAAAAAGCACTAAAATAGTGTAGTTAGCCAAAATATCGAGTCCTAGCTAATATAAATATGGGTATAAAATGTAGCACTTACGTGCTTATCACGAAGCAGGCATAGCAAGGTCGATCGAAGCAGGCAAGACCGACATCATACCAGGGGAACGCTCGCCTGGACGCCTCTTTAACGTGACATGTTCCAAGGACAGGACGACCCGTATCTCCTGGTAACATTTAACTTTGTCTCATAAGTTTTATCTTTAAATGTCACCATCTCATGCCTACCCCACAATAATGAAACCATTATGCGCTAGGCAGGGGACTTAATGTTGATGGTGGATTTTAGTTCAGGGTGAAAATTGTAAAAGCAAAAATTATGCGCTGACATCCTACAAAGGATAGAGCCACTGATAAGTGATGAATACTTCTCAGCAGAGCAACACGAATCTCCAAGCATTAATAATGAAGCATGTACGAAATACCCGTACAGGCTATAACTCTCGAAATGTTATACTAGCCCGATTGAGCATCTGGACTGTCCATATCAGTCTCAGAAACGATCACGACCATCCAACTTCACCAGCATGATTGGATGGCTCAGATCGAATCCATAACCCTCAGGCAGGTATTGGAGTACTCACCACCGACCCAATGCGGGCCCCGCATGGTCGGCCTCCCCAAAAGGGTAGCATGGATTGCCAAATCGTCCAGCCAAAGTAGCGCGACGTGAAACCCTAATTTAGGGTCTGCGGCACATTACATGTGTCGCAAAGCAGTCTCAACCATCCATCTTCGCAGGCATAAATGTAGATTCAAAGGCCCCAGAGCATGTCAACACAATCATCGTGGGCCCGCCTACACACATGACCGATCGGTCAGGACCAACTATAGTTGGTCAATCCAGTTCGTGCGCCCAAACAAGGCATGACGCACGGCCGGTGAAACCCTAATTAGGGTTTGAACATCACGAGCGTCCATTTTCTCCTGCACGAATGAAGGGTCCAGGAATAGACTAGGCAGGTCCGGTGCGCATCAACATGATCACCGTGGGCCCATATATCTCCACACCCGATCGGCCAAGGCATATCATGCCTGGTTGCCTCGATTCGCACGCCCAAACTAAGCATGGTCACACCTCCCAATTGCAAACTAATCTCGACCACTCAACTTTGCCGGACAAATTGAGTGGCTTAGATCGCGTTTCTGCAGGACAATGAAATACAGGCGTGTACATCAGCTCGTCGTCTGCACACCAGACTAATCGATAAAGATCGACCAGGCTTGGTCGTCTCGAAACACGTTCCCAAAGTTGGCATGACGCGCGGCCTTTGCGGCCCAAAATCTCTGTCGCAGATCAATCCTAGCCGCTCCTCTTTTCCGGACAAATGGAGTGATCTAGATTACACTTTCACGAGACAATGAGGTATGGGCATGTATACCGGCATGTCCTCTACACGCATGCCCAATCGTCCTTGCCAAAATCGTGTCCCAAGCTTGGATTCGACCAAGCTGAAGAGTGATGCTTGCGCACCTCTTCATAAACCCTAATTCCACTGACGGTCGCAGATGAGTGTCTCAAAGATCATATCGTCCGTTCAAATTCACCTGCTTGGTTATACATCCCTGGTCAGGAGTTAGTTGGTCAATGACGTGTCGTGGTGATTACCATCCGCCACTCTACCACACCATGTGGTCGGCCAATAGAGGACTTGCTTGCGCAGCCTCCAAACCATTACATGAAGTAGGCTGGACATGATGCTATTTTAAGACGCTCAACAGCGATGCTTCATACATGTTGAATATATTCGATGCATTACATGCATAGAATTCATCAAATTCCTCAATAGCTTAGTTATTTAACCTAGCATTACATGCTACCTTTTGTGGGTCCCACGATCCGCACATTTGAGACATCAATCATGTCACAAACTGGGGGATACATACTGGGGTATCGGTCTGGCGGTTCACAGCGTGCAGCGCACAACGCGCCATCACAAGAACGTATCAGAAAGTCATGGATGGTTAGTGATGATGGGAGAAGTGGGAAAGACTGATCGTGTAACACTAACACACTCAACTCCACTATTCCATCACTCCACTTTCTCCACTTCCCATGAGAGACGTGGGTTAGTCTCAATGACTTGTATAAATAGGTTCTCCTCCCTATTTTCAAACAAGACAAGACAACAGAAACCAAGTGTTGATACAATCGTATTCCAACACCAGAACTGATAGCTTTCATTCTGTAAGCCAGTTCAGCTTTCTGATACAAGTCATACATAGCCAACACCTTCACAATCTCAACACCTTCTTCGCTTCCCTCCCTAAGATCAACCCCATCTCCTTCACTTTGTGACCGAAGCAAGTCTGGAACAGCCATTTCTTGGTTTAGGCCAGAATTGTACAGATTGATTTCTCGAATCACAAAGCACTCCCGTGCAGTGCATTTGTTTAGGGTTTAGATTCATTCCTCATCCACACACCCCAAATTACCAAATTCGGCAGGAATAGTTTTCACCCATAAACACCATATCTTTGTGGGGAGTGCAGCTGTGGAATATTGTAGGAGTTATCTTGTATCTTTATAAACTCCTTGATGAATATACTAAGTTTCGACTATGTGAAATCATCGAAACAAAGTTGATATGTTCTCTTTTAGTCATGAATTATCTCTTTGATAATTTCATTATGATCCCGTAGTTTTCGTACCTTTTCCAATTTATATTGACAAAAAGGGGGAGAATTATTTGGTAGTTCACACTGCATGCATATGGTTTACGGATCATTATGTAAAGGGGAGTGGTTTTCATTATAAGATGAAAGTATTGCCTGAGGGGGAGTGATTCATATAACCATAGTATTATTTCTGTAGGATCAGAATCTCGCAACAATTATGTCTCAGCAAAGTTATCAATGGTATAGCACAATAGCGTCGCAGAACAATTTCAGAAACGACGTCAGCAAAGATCATGAGAAAGATGTGATAGTCTTGCGAAAATTAGAGAGCTTGCGAAGTTAACATTTGTAAGGTTGAGAAAATGTCGCAAACCATACCCGAAAATAAAGGACAGATTAGCTGTCATCCACTATGTATTTCCTTATAAATAGTCATTCGAGTTGTACAGGGAGGGGGGGATCTTTTTGAGTAAGAAACAAGTAAATAGGAGAGAGAAAGTTCAGAGCAGATATCATCCTTGACTTCTTTATCTTTCTTGTAAGAACATTCAGAAATTAATCAATAAAATTAAGAGTGTAAACCTAAAAATAAGCTAATCAATAATGAAATCATATGAGGGGTGTAGTGTAGGATTTCCTGCAACTACATAATGGCGCTAGAAACAGGGACGAGTTGAAAATTATTATAGAAAAGGATAAAGGTTGATATTGAGATTTGTGAAAATTTAAAGTGATTGATTAAGAATTTTTCATAATTTCTTGCAATACTGTTAGCATTGAAGAAATAGCTAGAAGAAGAAATACATCCGAATAACCGACTACTATTAGAAGAAGCAAGAGAATTGCTGGAAGAGAAAGAAGTGAAATGGGAGAATCTACTTGAATGAGAAATAATAGAGAAAATCTAATTCAATCGCCAATTCAACAAACATTAGTTCAAGAAAGGAATACAGATTATGACAGAGTGAGCGTACACACCTGGCGATCAAATTCAGCAGAAGAAATAGAAGAAGAGCAACAAAATAGAAATTATAGACAGGAAGAGAGAAATCAAGAAGAAGATGAAGGAATAATTCATGGAAATGAGGAAATTGGAGCGTTAGAAACATTGAGACGAAGAATACATGAAGAAAGAAGAGCCGAGGCAGAGGAACGTGCGAATTTAACAAGGCAAAATCACGAATTAAGGATGGAGAATATCAGATTGCAGAATAGAAGATCGAGAAGTATTACAAAATCATATTCCAGTTCGACTAGAAGAGAAATGAGGCAAAATTCACCCACGATAAATGCTGGAAACAATATTCAAGAAGAAATATCAAATCCTAATGAAGAATATCCCGAAAATAGAGAAAGAACTGATGATCGTTACATTCCCCAAAATGAAACTTTTGATGATGGGCAAATTGGAGGAAATCAAGAGAACGGGCAAAATCAGAGACAAAATAACCAAGATGGCGAAGGAAATCAAGAGAAAGGAAGAAGAATTTTACATGTGAGAGAAAATCAAAGAAATCAACAGACATTGAAGAAGAAATTGAAAGACATAATGCTGAACAAACACGTTTAATCTGCGAACGTGAAAGATTGAGAGCGGAAATGGAAGAACAAGAGCTTCAGGAGACAATTCGCCAAAACAATCATGACAATCGAGAAAGAAGGCGTATACAAAACCGGAATAACGATAATCTCAATGAGGAGTATGATAGAGTGAAGAGAATGGATGAAAGACAGCGAATTGAGTTGATAAGAAATGAACAAAATTATGGAGGGGAAAATGAACGACATCATTATTTGCGAATTCAAGATAGGGATGAGGAAGAGAATCGCAGAAGAAGAAGAGATGAGGATAATGAAGAAGAGATGCGAAATTTCGCAAGAGAAGATAGACGCGAACGCAAAAGAAGAGAAGAAAAATTAAAGAGACCAATGGATCAAGATTCAGGCGTAAATAAACAAATCTTGAAAGAATTAGAAGAAATGAGAGGAATGCTAAATAACAGAGGATAAGTAGGTAGAAGAAAATTGGATGAAGCAATAGAAGAAGCTGCGAAAACTCCATTTACAAGGGAAATACAATTAGGAGGAATACCACCGAAATGCAATTTGCCCGCATTAACCAACATTTTCGATGGAACAACTTGTGCAATTCAACACATTAAAGCTTATGTGAGGTGCATGTTACAATGGGAAAATCATGATGCGGTATTGTGCAAATATTTCGTATCCAGCTTAACAGGAGAAGCGTTAAAATGGTTTGAAGGTTTACCAAAGAATACAATAACCTCCTTCAATCATTTGCAGACCACATTCTTGGGAGCATATATAAGTAATAAATCCTCACGACCTGGTATAGAAGATGTGTTTGGATTAAAACAAAGGATTGGCGAAAGTTTGAAACACTTGACTTAAAGAGGGAGAACTATGTGTAGCGAAATGGCTGGCCGTGTAGATGAGAGATATCTCATATTATCATTTATCAATGCTATGTTTGCAACAAACCTGTTGTATGTCCAAATTTTCAGAGTCAAGAATACGATTACAATGACTGGATTGCGAGAACTTCAAGAAGAATACATTGCTTTAGAGGAAAAACAAAATGAAATTGAATCATATCCAGTTGCGAACATCGGCTCACAAACAGTGAATGCAAGCTTATTACCCAAGTTAATAAACACAACGGTGAATACTTTGCAAGTACAACAAGAAAAGGAGACAAGTAACAATCAGCAGAAATTGGTAGCCATGGGGAGCCGATATCAATAAGATTATGAAAGAGAAAGAAATTTCTATAGTCGTGGAGGAAATAACAAGATTCAAAGACTCGATCAACCGCAAGAAACTTATGGAGGTCAAAGACCAAACTTTAATAGAGGGCAAGGAGGTCACAAAATATGGGAAGAAATCAAGATGCCACCTCTAAAGGCAAGTGTGGAGAAGATATGGGAAGCTATAATTTGATGGAGAATATACCAACACCATGGAACATGGGAACGGAACCCCCCAAATCACAGAAGTCATGAATTTTGTTCTTATCATCATTTTCATGGACATACCACAAACGATTGCAGAAATGTAAAGAGAATTATTTTGAGAATGATAGATCAAGGAAAACTAAACGACTTTCTGGTAGGGCATCCGCAATCTCAACCATTACCACCACCGCCAGAACATCACAAAGTGAATACGATGAAAAAGAAAGAAACATTCTTCATAGAAGTTGGTGCAAAAGCAAAAAATCTATTTGTCACTCTATCGTACATTCATATAAGACAATTGAAGATTTTCATGATAATGTTTTGAGTAGAGTGTTCGCAAGAGATAATAATGGAAGAGAAATTATGAATATTGCGAAAATCTCGACTAGAGGAATGGCAAAACAGATCATTTCTTTTACCGCAGAAGAAATTCCCGAAGGAGAAGAGGTGCATGACAATCCATTGGTAATAAAATTAGAAATTAATCCAAAACCGAAAGAAGATGAGGATGATGAAGCTGAAGATTCATGGGCAATCAATAGAATTCTAGTCGATACTGGAAGCTCTGTGAACATCTTATTTTATCATACTTATAAAACCATGGGTGGAAGAGATGATGATCTTATACCATCAACATATAAGATATATGGTTTTAATGGTACTGCTAACAAGCCTAAAGGGGAGGTTACTATGCAAATTCCATTGAAGGGAATATCTTCTGAAATCTCATTTTCTGTCGTTGATGTAGAATCACCCTACAATGCATTAATTGGTCGACCTTGGCTACATGGGATTCTAGGTGTAGCTTCAACTTTCCATCAATGCATCAAATTCCCTCACCCCAATGGTGTAGGAATCATAAAGGGAGATTGGGTTGAAGGAAATAAATGTTACGAAACTGAGATAGAATCTTGCGAAGGAAGAGCAAACAAGAAGGAAAACTGGCGACACAAAATCAAGGATGTACAAAGAAGTTAGAAGTTGATGGTGGATACAATCGAAAAGAAAGGAGAAGAGATGTTGCGAAATTAATGCTAGCTCATAATAAAAAGGATGAACATACCATTACCAAGGAAGCAGTAGCAGAAAATAATAAAGAAGCAGAGGAGGGAAAAGTAATAAAAACAAGAAATGTATGAATGATTAAGTTGTTGCGATAATCTCGCAATAAGTAAAATTCTCAAAAATACATTTGATTGAACAACAAAATTGAGATTGCGAAATTCAGATACAATATATGATTGCGAGACTCTCGCAGAGATAATGAATTTTACAGAAAATAATCAGAGAAGAATGACAAAAGAGAAAGAGGCGAACCTTTATGGCGTACACCCTAGTTCGCGAATACAATTTCGCAAGAGGCAAATGTAAGACCTAAAGTACGTCATATGGGGGTACCTATTGCATGATTCAGGGAAAGGCTACACCGCCACCGGAACCTGAGTCATGGAGATTTGGGGTCAATGAAGCCCATCCGGGAGAGGCACCTTGGATTCTCAACTTAAGCATATGACTTAGGTTGGGCGACTAAGGTAATAAGGACTCTCCCAAGGAGTGCAGAATCTGATCAAGGCGCCGAGGTACACGGTTGAGTCAAGAGTGCCGGGGCGTTTGAAGCGTCCTTGCCATTCTTGACAAGTCTTGGCTTATACTGCACTCGGCCTGAAGAAAACCCCACTTAGGGTGCAGTCTCGTAACCATAAGCCCTATAGGTAAAAGGGATAAGAGGCTGCGAAAACAACTGGTTGTTGTTAAGACTGGATGGGAGGAGCTAACCTTGTATGGTAGAAGTACGCCTCCTTGAAGGGGCAACCAGGGGGAGATAAGGGCGGCACCCTCCATTAGGGAGCTGATAAGTGTCTTAAGACGCAAATGTCATGAGGCTTTTTATTCGCAAGGATATTAAGGCTTGTCATATTTGTGCAACAATCCTGAAGAGGCAATAATAAAAAAAAAGATAAGACGAGATCAATGGGTTTTCGCATGAAAGTGCGAAGACGTCCTGCGATTTCGTCGCAAGACGGCAATGTCATGGGGCTTTATTTTCGCAAGAATATTTAGGCCTGTCATATTGTCGCAACATTCCTGAAGAGGCCATAATACAAAAGAAAAAGTTAAGGCAAGATCAATGGGTTTTTGCATGAAAATGCAAGGACGTCCTGCGATTTTGTCGCAATGACAAGAGGTGGCATAATAAGACCTTTAATTAGGAAGGCAAAATAAGACCACACAGGAATGAGATTTTGAAAAGAAACAAAATCACTTCGCAAAAGGTTGCGAAATTATACAATAAGAATTTTTTATGAAATCTCTCATTGGATTTAAATAACCGAGGCAAGTATGGGAATGTATGAAATTAGAAAATGTTATTTTCTCCATATGAGAGATTTACTCAAAAATTCAAGAATTAATGATTATATTGATTAATGTATTGCAAAGAAGAATTGTTTTATTTGCAGGTCAAAATGAAAGAAACACAAATATACAGAAAGAAGAAATAAGTACAAGTATTACAAAGAATCAAAGAAAGAAGTAAAGACTATTTCTTGGTTAATCCTCATTATCTTCATCAGACTTGTTTCCTTCTTCATCTGCGTCAGAATCTTCATCACTATCAGATTCTTCATCGTCAGCTTCGCTATCAGAGATAATCAAACTGGGAGTATTCTGTGGGATTTCTTCTAAAAGACAAGGATAATCAGAATGTGGGATATTATGATCATCACAAACCATTGGATGGTTTGATTGCGAAAATGCATAGCGTCATTCTTAAAATTCGCAACGTGACTTGATTTGATTCTTCAATCTAGAATACTTGTCGTTGCGAGAAGAAAGATTCTTTGCGAGTTCCTCCTTTTGCTTCAAGTTCTTCAATCTTTTCACGATATTTATTTTCAGAATCTGCGAACAAAAGACAATAATTATTAACTTGATGAAAATTCATAAGAAGCAAAAGATTAGTAAAGAAGAGTTAGCAACCTTCTCTGTCAGAAATCATGTCTCTAATCAAGGCTGTATGTTCAACTTGGAGACTAACATTTACGCCTAAATCTTTTCTAGCATCATCTAAAATTTTCGCAGCCCAGACAAATTCATCCTCACTACTTATGAGAAGACGAGAACGAATTTGATTTTCCCTTTCGCAGAGTTCAATATTCTTGCGGTTAGCTTCATCTCGCTCAAGTTGAACTTCAAGGAGAGCCTCTTGGAATTTCGCCAAAGCCTTGGCACCTTGATCAGAGATACGATCCTTATCATCTATGAGACCGCTAATTTTGGTTCTTAATCATTGGTTTTCTCTTTGGAATCAATAAGGAGACGCTTAAATCTGTTGGCTAAGCCTAAACTGGATCTATGATCAATTTCTAAGAGGCGAAATTTCGATCTAAGTTCATTTAGAGAAAGAGATGAAATTCTATCATTTGAAACTATTTAAGGAATTGTTAAGACGTTCAAGAAGGGTATCATTATCCAAGGCATTAGGAAATGAGCGAAGAAGGGTAGCTTCATCAGAAAGACCATAATGTCTGCAAAAAGGATCATTTAAATAAGATAAAACAACAGGATGAATGAATAAAGAGAAAAGAGAAAAGTAACATACCGTAAAGCTGATTATTAGCTTGTTGAAGACTAGAAATTTTTCTTATACGAGGAAGAATCAATTTCTAATTGTCTATTTTTCTCGCGAAGACTTTAACTTCAGCTTCCAATTCTTCATTCTTTTGCGAAATTGAAGATTCTTCTTTTCAAGATTTTCGCGTCAAAAGAAGCTTTTCCAGCCTGCGAAAAGAAATAAAAAATATTAATATAGAAAGATTTTGAGTTATAAAATGAAAAGTAAAAGATAAAAGTATACCAGACTATTGAGAGAATGCAAGAAGTCGGGAGTCACTGATCTAGAAACTCCAAAGAGAGCTATCACCATCCAGTAAAGGGACATCACAAAGGGTAGCGAGAGCTTTGCAGGTATTTGAATTGGCTATCTCCCATTCCTTGTAGAGAATCAGAAAAGAGGCCAGAAAGCTTAGCCATAGAAGATTCAGGTGGAGAATCTTCAGTTGCAGCAAGATCATCGTTATCTCATCACCTTGTCACTTTCAGAATTTCGTTAGGAAGAACATTTGAAGGAGAAGAAGAACGAACTTTTCTTTTCTTTGGAGGAGGACCAGTTGATTTTTCCTGCGAAGAGTACCTTTACCTTTATCACCAATCTTCGCAGCATCAACAGATTCTTCTACTTCAGCAATAATCTTCACACACAGATAGAAATAAGAAATGGAAGCATGGAAGTAACAGTACTATTTAAAGTCATAAGAGAAAATTTCTTACCTCATCTGTGTATGAGCGAAGAGCTAACAGAGTACTAGATTTCCCAGTCCTGTTATAACTATCTTTAGTTTTTGGATCTGCGGAATGTCGCAAGAGTTAGCGAACAGAATAGTAAAAATCAATAAAGAAATATAAAATGAGTTAAAGGGAGAAACATACCTCTTTCTTCTCGGGCCAGGAAAACCCAAGGTTGATATGCAGCGAGATTCGCAGGAAGAACGTTTGATCCAGCAATGTAGGGACCCTTTAGCATTAAAGGAAACACACCATTTGTCATCTTTGGATTGGCGAGGAGTTGTGTTTTTACCAGAATGCCAGTCAATATCTTGCATAAGAATTTTGGCTTCATCAATGTTATCTTTCCTTCTTAATCGAATACCCCAGCGAGTATTCTCTTTCTTCATGGAGATAAGTTCGTAGTTTTCAAAGAAATTCGCCACTGTATACTTCTCAGCAACTATCTCTAGGTTTGCGAATTTTGGATCCCTAAGTTCTTTGGAGTAAAGAGATCCTCTACCAGCACCACGATTAGAGAACTCTAGCATCAGACGGATGCAGTCCCCACTTAGTTGGAAAATGGCTCGCGAAAATATCGGATGAGCGAGAATTTCATAAAATAAAGGAATGTCTGGGTTATAAAGAGGAATAGGGAGACCTGCGAGAATTTGACCTAGCGAAATTATGATTTATTGATCATCACAATTTTGATTGGAGAAAAGCTTGACAGAAAGAATTGATTTGGCATTCTCACCAGGAATGGGGGAGAGTGTAAGACCTTTATCAGCAATATCTTTTTGGACATCTTGTAGATTCTTCTCATATCTATGACCACTTGGAGCCATGTTTGAATATAGAATATGGGAATGTATAGAAAGTAAAATAATTGAAGGAAGAAAAAATTACAGCAGCAGAATTTGCAGAAGAATGACAGAGTTGCGAAGATGAGAGAATAAAAATAGAAGAGAAAGTAAAAATAAAAGTGGAAATAGGGGGGAGAAGAGTATATAAAGAAAATTTACTTCTCGAAGAAATAAACACCATTAAGACGAAGAGATGTGAGCGGTTGAAAGGTAGCGGTTACAAAAGACGTGTCAAGAAATAAATGGAAGAGAGAGTACGTGTGATAAATGTGGAATATGAAAAGATAAGCAGCTGTGACATTTCTCAAATCATTCTCTAATTTGCAGAGAATATATGAGAAGAGGCGAGATGTAGGATCAGAATCTCGCAACAATTATGTCTCAGCGAAGTTATCAATGGCATAACACAATAGCGTCGCAGAACAATTTCAGAAACGACGTCAGCAAGGATCATGAGAAAGATGTGATATTCTTGTGAAAATTAGAGAGCTTGCGAAATTAAAATTTGTAAGGTTGCGAGAATGTCGCAAACCACACCCGAAAATAAAGGACAGATTAGCTGTCATCCACTATGTATTTCCTTATAAATAGTCATTCGAGTTGTACAGGGAGGGGGGATCTTTTTGAGTAAGAAACAAGTAAATAGGAGAGAGAAAGTTCAGAGCAGAGATCATTCTTGACTTCTTTATCTTTCTTGTAAGAACATTCAGAAATTAATCAATAAAATTAAGAGTGTAAACCTATAAATGAGCTAATCAATAATGAAATCATATGAGGGGTGTAGTGTAGGATTTCCTGCAACTACAATTTCAAAGTTGTGATACAATTGGACTTTAATTATATATAATAATACTATGACACTGTATAACAATGATTGAGAACATCTGTTTTCTTATTGTTATGGCTACGGATCTTCAACAACAATGATGCTGAGTTGAACACGTCCGGAATCGCTGAAGTACTTGGAGTGGCGAAGAATTCAAGGAATGTTGAAGAACCAAGGAAATCAAGCATGATGGATGAGAAGATACAAAGTTTATTTATTTTGTAATCCATATGTATCGATAGTTTGGTCATTAAAATTAACAAAAGGGGAGATTGTTAGAGCACTGCTCGGTCGAACTCGCAAGCATTGCTATCTCAATCTTGTTTGTCAAGTTTAGTTAATCAAAACTATATACTTTATTTCTAATCTACTTATAGCTATGTCTCGGATTAGGATAGAATGTGTAGTGGAGCTTTAGACTTCACGGCGTTCACCAATTGAAGACAAAGATCTACTGAGGAGCTTGGAGGAACTTCATCAACAAAAGGTATGTGGAGACTAAAACTTATTTATCACTCAGAAGTCTATTATATTCTATCTTCTAATGAGACTAAGTTGTATAGCTATATAGACTTTTATATTATACACATTTGATACTTCGAGCCGAGTTTATCTCGCTTATCTATTTCTAGAAATATGTTTTGGAATATTTTGCTTTGGCTATGTTCATCATATTCCTGACGAGTTTAGTTGGAGACAATTTATTTGTTGGAAACTAAATATTAAGTCAAAAGATGATCATGTGAAAATTACCTTGAATATCTTACATGATTTGTATGAGACACTCATTTGATGTTAGCTTGGGAAGTTTCGTATTGATCATTCGATCACTTGAAAATTACTTGAAGATAATGGTATGTGTGAGATTACCATTATCGTCTTCTAAGGATGTTCCAATGATTGAAATTGGAGTTTAGAACTGAAAAAGCGGGGGTATAACAACCACAGCTAATAATTCGTTCGACAATCTGTATGGACTAACTCCAATATAATTCCGAGAGCACCAGCTAATAAAGCGAGCTCAACCAAGAAAGATATCAAAGAGTTATATCTCAATTTCTCAATACAATTTGCAATCTAACAGATAGGAATCTGTGAGCCTGATTGATATGAGAAATAACTTGGACGGTACCAAAACCAATGCCCAAGTACCAATCAATTATTATCCAACAATCAAGGTAGAATTTACCAATTAATTGAACAATGCGCAACCTGTGATATTTCAATTATATAAACAAATATAATGCGGAAAAGAAATAACACAGACACCAGAAGTTTTGTTAACGAGGAAACCGCAAATGCAGAAAAACCCCGGGACCTAATCCAGTTTTGAACCACACTGTATTAAGCCGCTACAGACACTATCCTGCTACAAGTTAACTTCATATTAAGGTACAATCGCGTTCCTTACGCCTCTAGAACCACGTCGGATTCTGCGCACTTGATTCCCTTAGATGATCTCACCCACAACTAAGAGTTGCTACGATCCAAAGTCGAAGAGTTACAAACAAATCTGTCTTCCACATATAAGTCTATTCCGATTGATAAATTTGTCTCCCACAGAAGTACCTATGAAGTTTTGTTCCGTACTATGATAAATCAAGGTGAACATGAACCAATTGATAATACGGTCTTATACTCCCGAAGAGCAGCCTAGAAATATCAATCACCTCACAATAACTTAACTATATGGTAGTAGAAGAAGTTATTGTGGAATCACAAATAATGAGACGAGGAGCTTTGTGATTACTTTTTATATCTTACCTATCGGAGATAAATCTCGAGCAAATCATAGAGAAGATAAAACTCAATACGATAGAACAAGTAAGATCAGATCACGCAACTACAGAGAAAATAGTTGGGTCTGGCTTCACGAATCCCAAATGAAGTCTTTAAGTCGTTAACCTATAATGGTTTTGGAAAAACCTAGGTTAAAGGATAATCGACTCTAGTCGCAACCAGGACACAAGAAAGTGTCGGGATTAGGTTTTCCAGTTTCTAGAGTTATCCCTTATATACTCTTTCAAATCAGGGTTTGCTTAGAATCAAAGATAAGATAGCTTAATAACAAAGCATTCAATATTCACCGTTAGATAAACTCCTGATTTAAGATTCATACTAAGTATGCTTAGAAATTAAGCAATCACTCTCCACCGTTAGATGGTCTTAGCTTGTTACACACAAATGAAATATACCTTCATTTAGATATGGGTAACCGTACCTAAACGTGTATATTGAGTTGCCTCAATAACAGTTAACCGAAGTTAGCCATATGAACACTTTAGTCTTAACCACATTCATCTAACACTTCTAGATCAAATATGATGATCAATCAATCATGAAAGATAATCAAATGAATCAAATTGTGTTTCAAATAGATTTTTTCAATTGTTCACTATTTCGCAGAAATATATATGAACCAACTGAATCAAAATTGGATTGATTCGAAAGAATCAATTCATGAACATTAAGCCATGGTTTGCAAAGATTGCACTCCTGAATTCATAAATGTATTTGTTCATGAGTATGAAAAACATACTTAACCGATTTTAGAACTTTAACCACTAAGTTTGCAAACATGTACGCAAACTATAGCTTTTGGACTCTGGTCTTCTCCAGAAGTTTGCAAACTGGTATGCATACTGTTGTCCCGGTCCTTAACTCAGGCAGAACCGTTCGCATATTGGTATGCAAACTTGGTTCCCGGACTTCTCAGTTAAAACCGTTCGCATACTGGTATGCAAACAAGGTTTCCGGACCTGAATCGTACCAAAACAGTTTGCATACTAGGTAAGCGTACCGTGTTGTATCCAGACAAAGGTTTATGTTCTAAACTCTCATTTCAATCATTGAAACATCCTAGGAAGATGACAATAACTGTCTGACACAAACTATTAGCTTCGAGTAGTTTTCAAGTGATCAAATGATCAATACGAAACTTTCCAAGTCGACATCAAATGATTGTCTCACACAAATCATGTAAGATGTTTCAAGGAAATTTCTACATGATCATCTTTTGACTTATTATTTAGTTTCCAACAAATAAGTTGTTTCCAACTAAACTCGTCAAGAATAATGATGAACTTCCAACACATATTTCGAGAAAAAGATAACCGAGTTAAACTCATCTCGAAATATCAAATGTGTATAATATTAAAGTCTATATAGGTGTACGACTTAGTCTCATTATGAGATAGAATAGATTTCTGAGTGATAGATAAGTTTTAGTCTCCACATACATTTTGTAGATGAAGTTACTCCGAGCTCTCCTGAGTAGATCTTCGTCTTCAATCGATGAACGCCGTGAAGTCTAAAGCTCAACTACACATTCGATCCTAATCCGATACATAGCTATAAGTATACTAGAAATCAATACTTATAGTTTTGATCAACTAAACTTGACAAACAAGCTTGAGATAGCAACGCTTGCGAGTTCGACTGAAAAATGCTCTAACAATCTACTTCTTTGTCAACTTTAGTGACAAAACTATCAATACATATGGATTACAAAATAAATAAACTTTGTAGCTTCTCATCCATCATGATTGATTTACCTGGTTCTTCAACATTCCTTGAATTCTTCTCCACTCCAAGTACTCCAGTGATTCTGAACATGTTCAACTCAGCATCATTGTTGTTGAAGATCCGTAGCCATAACAATAAGAAAACTTATGAAAAACATTTGTTCTCAATCATTGTTACACAGTGTCATAGTATTGTTACACAACATCAAAGTCCAACTGTATTATAACTTTGACAATAATACTATGGTGATATGTATCACTCCCCCTTAGTCGATACTTCCATCTCACAGTGAAACCCCCCCCCCCCCCCCCCCCCCCACACACACACATAATGATCCGTAAACCATATGTATGTAGTGTGAACTACCAAATAATTCTCCCCTTTTTTGTCAATATAAATTGACAAAGGTACGAAAATTATGGGTTCATAATGAAATTCTCAAAGAGATAATTCATGACTAAAAGAGAATATATAAACTTTGTTTCGATGATTTCATATAGTCGAAACTTAGTGTATTCATCAAGGAGTTTATGAAGATACAAGATAACTCCTACAATATTCCACAACCGCACTCCCCATAAAGATTTAGCAATTAAGCATAAGTTCAATTAAGAACTCTCCCCTATAATATGTCATTCCCGAAAGAATAACAAGAGCGGCCTTACTTTTACAAGAAAACATGAATTTGTATCCAGAAAACTCGAATAAATTAACCAACGCGACCTTATAGATTAATTTTATCGGAAACGCTCGACATAAAAAAACTTACGGAGCCATACAGTACTTTCACATAAAAGTGGATCAGGGAAAGATCAATACTGCGGAATATTTCAAAAGTTCATTATATCTTTTATCAATATTTGTATAAAGACATAATAGACTTAACTTTTGACATATATGAGATAATCATAGTTCACGGACGTAAACACACATGTCCCATATAATATTTTTTGCAATATATAAAACCAATAATAATACTGCAAAATCATCTTCCAAATACTTAGAATTTAAATAAATAAATCTAAAATATTGCAAGATGACAAACTTTGGTAATAGCTATGTGTAATCACAATATTTGATATTCCAAACCCTAGTTATCCTTCTTAAAACACATGAAAGATCAACTCCTAAAATAATGAAAATAGAATCAACTCCTAAAAAAATACTTAAAGACTTAGACATAATCGGCAACCAGAGATGGAACAACAACAAGATCATCAGTTGCTTTCTTTAATTCAGTCTTCAGGAAATCAAGATTCTTCGATGCAATTTTAAGTTGATCACGAACAACCTCAAAATCACAGAGAAGATTCCCTACCAAATTCGATGACATCTGAACAGGTCTTATGTCTTCATGATCGCTTGCATAGAAACATGTTATGATAAGAGGATCCTTATGAAACTCAATAACCTTTTCATCTTCGATTTTGTCTTTCTTTTTGCATCCATCCATCGTGCAGTTCATGATGTCACAAGAAGTTTACTTGAGGTTACGGAACATTCATATATCAAAAGAAAGAGAACCTTTGATATATATATATATGTGTGTTTCATAGGAAAACCCTAGGGACATATATCAATCTTTCTAAACACGCCAATATTGGAACCATATGTTCGTTCATGAACTTGGTGCATTAGGCGTTCGTGGTCATGAAAAAAATCAGAACCAAGGAACCAATGGAGCCTATATTGAAAACATGTTTTGGCAGGTTATCAAAAACAAGTTTTTAACTTTTGACAGAATATCTTAGCTCAAATAAATAATTAGAGCATAATAATTTTTGTTGAAAAACAACGAATCAACTGTCTTAAAGAAAAGACCAAAAAGAAGCTTCTTGGAGCAAGCAACAAGGAGTATTAGTTCACGAGTTGTTGATCATTTACATTACCAAGTGTCATAATTACCCGGAGCAAAGGTAAAAAGTAAGATGATCAATATATATTATATAATATATATATAATATAGATATATAATAATAATATATATATTTATATTAAACGAAAAACATATACAACAAATACCACTTAGTCAAGAAGAAGGTGTCCTCTTGAGGTGCATCCTCACCCGTCTTAATGATGAAGCACAACTGTAAGCAGTCAGGTTGTAATTGATGAGCATTTTGTTCATCAAGGGTGTTGACACTCTTTTCTTTTCTTTCATGAAAATCATCAGAGAAGTCAAAAGGATTAGTCTCAAGGGAATCAAAAACAGGAGGACAATAAATACCTGGTGTTGGCGCCTTCCTTGCCTTCTTAATACTGCACTTGAGTCTATTTATACTGGTTGAGTTCCAAAACACGATTGTTGATATGAATGTATTCAGGAACGATTGACACTTTTGATCCAAAACATTCTTCAGCCACGAAAGGAGCGTTTGAAGTTTTTCTTTCGCAGAAATTCCTTTCTATTCATTGGGTCATCAAATTAGCCATTTGTCCTTATAACATTATTCCTTTTATAAAAAGGTTTTGTGTTATCTTTACAAGCAAAAATTGTCTCATCACAGTATTTCCCTTGCCTGAAAGTTGGACCTTTAACACCAGTAATATGAGAAACCGGTTTGATTACTTCCTTATACATCCAGAAAAAAATGTCATGAAGTTTTCATTCCGCAAACGAAGACGACATCTCCTTTCAAAGTGACCTTTGTTTCCGCAATAATAACACTTGAATGGGATGCTATTATTTGTTCTCGTATAAGCTTCTTTGGAGGTTGACTTCCCTTGTTCTTTGAAAATTCTGTCGCTGAAGGTAAATTTTTACTTTTGCCATCAGTGAGATTTCTCTGCTGGAAATTGCTATTAGAACCAACAAAAATCTTACTACTACTTGGAGCGTCTATTCCTTCGTAGCCCAAACCTCGTGTATCACGATGTTTTTTACAAGCTCCCAGTATAGTGGATAATTTTTTGAGCTAACGTTAAACTTTTCAAGTTTCTTCCAGCAATTTGACCTTATTGTGAGTAGCAGTTAGGTCAGCCTCCAATTGTTTTTCTCGATATAGAAAAGCATTTTCTATGTCATTAAAACAACTTTGTTGAGAACTACGTCTTCAGATTCTGCAAGTTCTTCTTTCAACACAAAGAGATTTCAACGAAGATTTTCACATTCAAAATTCTTTGAACGCACCTCTTCTCACGGTCTTTAAGAAGGGATTGTAAGAGATATCCACAATCGTAACCCTAAAAAGAGTTTTCTCATTTTCTTGTTTTCTTGACAGAGAGGAGTCAGAAACTCAGTCAAACAGATGTTGACTTCTTTTCTTTATGAGATGGTCAAAAAGCTTGATGTATTGTGAGACTTCCTCATCAACATATTTTCCATCATCTGAAAGATCATCTAACTGTACGTCTAGGCGTGTTTCCCAGTTATACACAGTTTCAGTCAATGGAGAAGACGTGATAAATTCCTCAGTAGAAACATGGCTTTGAACCAAGTCAGAACGTTTCTGAACTGGTGAAGCGCTGTTTGAAATAACACGTTTTTCCATATCATGTAAGATGTTTTTCCATATCATGTAACATGTAAGCGTTGCTAACACGTTTTTCCATATCATGTAAGTCGAACTGGTGAAGCGCTGTGTGAGACATCAAATGATATGTAACATGTTACATGTTACGCTTACATGTAACATGTAAGCGTGATATGGAACATGTTCCATATCACGCTGTGTGAGACATCAAATGAAAAGCGTGATTTCCATATCACGCTTACATGTTACAT
The DNA here is from genome assembly GCF_003573695.1 of Papaver somniferum. Lineage (NCBI taxonomy): Eukaryota > Viridiplantae > Streptophyta > Magnoliopsida > Ranunculales > Papaveraceae > Papaver > Papaver somniferum. Next base: position 127,761,159 of record NC_039367.1, on the reverse strand, counting down.
GTTCCATATCATGTTCGACTTACAAACAAGCTTGAGATAGCAACGCTTGCGAGTTCGACTGAAAAATGCTCTAACAATCTACTTCTTTGTCAACTTTAGTGACAAAACTATCAATACATATGGATTACAAAATAAATAAACTTTGTAGCTTCTCATCCATCATGATTGATTTACCTGGTTCTTCAACATTCCTTGAATTCTTCTCCACTCCAAGTACTCCAGTGATTCTGAACATGTTCAACTCAGCATCATTGTTGTTGAAGATCCGTAGCCATAACAATAAGAAAACTTATGAAAAACATTTGTTCTCAATCATTGTTACACAGTGTCATAGTATTGTTACAACAACATCAAAGTCCAACTGTATTATAACTTTGACAATAATACTAGGTGATATGTATCACTCCCCCTTAGTCGATACTTCCATTCTCACAGTGAAACCCCCCCCCCCCCCCCCCCCCACACACACATAATGATCCGTAAACCATATGTATGTAGTGTGAACTACCAAATAATTCTCCCCTTTTTTGTCAATATAAATTGACAAAGGTACGAAAATTATGGGTTCATAATGAAATTCTCAAAGAGATAATTCATGACTAAAAGAGAATATATAAACTTTGTTTCGATGATTTCATATAGTCGAAACTTAGTGTATTCATCAAGGAGTTTATGAAGATACAAGATAACTCCTACAATATTCCACAACCGCACTCCCCATAAAGATTTAGCAATTAAGCATAAGTTCAATTAAGAACTCTCCCCTATAATATGTCATTCCCGAAAGAATAACAAGAGCGGCCTTACTTTTACAAGAAAACATGAATTTGTATCCAGAAAACTCGAATAAATTAACCACACGCGACCTTATAGATTAATTTTATCGGAAACGCTCGACATAAAAAAACTTACGGAGCCATACAGTACTTTCACATAAAAGTGGATCAGGGAAAGATCAATACTGCGGAATATTTCAAAAGTTCATTATATCTTTTATCAATATTTGTATAAAGACATAATAGACTTAACTTTTGACATATATGAGATAATCATAGTTCACGGACGTAAACACACATGTCCCATATAATATTTTTTGCAATATATAAAACCAATAAAGATTAATACTGCAAAATCATCTTCCAAATAACTTAGAATTTAAATAAATAAATCTAAAATATTGCAAGATGACAAACTTTGGTAATAGCTATGTGTAATCACAATATTTGATATTCCAAACCCTAGTTATCCTTCTTAAAACACATGAAAGATCAACTCCTAAAATAATGAAAATAGAATCAACTCCTAAAAAAATACTTAAAGACTTAGACATAATCGGCAACCAGAGATGGAACAACAACAAGATCATCAGTTGCTTTCTTTAATTCAGTCTTCAGGAAATCAAGATTCTTCGATGCAATTTTAAGTTGATCACGAACAACCTCAAAATCACAGAGAAGATTCCCTACCAAATTCGATGACATCTGAACAGGTCTTATGTCTTCATGATCGCTTGCATAGAAACATGTTATGATAAGAGGATCCTTATGAAACTCAATAACCTTTTCATCTTCGATTTTGTCTTTCTTTTTGCATCCATCCATCGTGCAGTTCATGATGTCACAAGAAGTTTACTTGAGGTTACGGAACATTCATATATCAAAAGAAAGAGAACCTTTGATATATATATATATGTGTGTTTCATAGGAAAACCCTAGGGACATATATCAATCTTTCTAAACACGCCAATATTGGAACCATATGTTCGTTCATGAACTTGGTGCATTAGGCGTTCGTGGTCATGAAAAAAATCAGAACCAAGGAACCAATGGAGCCTATATTGAAAACATGTTTTGGCAGGTTATCAAAAACAAGTTTTTAACTTTTGACAGAATATCTTAGCTCAAATAAATTTAGAGCATAATAATTTTTGTTGAAAAACAACGAATCAACTGTCTTAAAGAAAAGACCAAAAAGAAGCTTCTTGGAGCAAGCAACAAGGAGTATTAGTTCACGAGTTGTTGATCATTTACATTACCAAGTGTCATAATTACCCGGAGCAAAGGTAAAAAGTAAGATGATCAATATATATATATATATATATATATATATATATATATATATATATATATATATATATATATATATATATTTATATTAAACGAAAAACATATACAACAAATACCACTTAGTCAAGAAGAAGGTGTCCTCTTGAGGTGCATCCTCACCCGGTCTTAATGATGAAGCACAACTGTAAGCAGTCAGGTTGTAATTGATGAGCATTTTGTTCATCAAGGGTGTTGACACTCTTTTCTTTTCTTTCATGAAAATCATCAGAGAAGTCAAAAGGATTAGTCTCAAGGGAATCAAAAACAGGAGGACAATAAATACCTGGTGTTGGCGCCTTCCTTGCCTTCTTAATACTGCACTTGAGTCTATTTATACTGGTCTTGAGTTCCAAAACACGATTGTTGATATGAATGTATTCAGGAACGATTGACACTTTTGATCCAAAACATTCTTCAGCCACGAAAGGAGCGTTTGAAGTTTTTTTCTTTCGCAGAAATTCCTTTCTATTCATTGGGTCATCAAATTAGCCATTTGTCCTTATAACATTATTCCTTTTATAAAAAGGTTTTGTGTTATCTTTACAAGCAAAAATTGTCTCATCACAGTATTTCCCTTGCCTGAAAGTTGGACCTTTAACACCAGTAATATGAGAAACCGGTTTGATTACTTCCTTATACATCCAGAAAAAAATGTCATGAAGTTTTTCATTCCGCAAACGAAGACGACATCTCCTTTCAAAGTGACCTTTGTTTCCGCAATAATAACACTTGAATGGGATGCTATTATTTGTTCTCGTATAAGCTTCTTTGGAGGTTGACTTCCCTTGTTCTTTGAAAATTCTGTCGCTGAAGGTAAATTTTTACTTTTGCCATCAGTGAGATTTCTCTGCTGGAAATTGCTATTAGAACCAACAAAATCAATCTTACTACTACTTGGAGCGTCTATTCCTTCGTAGCCCAAACCTCGTGTATCACGATGTTTTTTACAAGCTCCCAGTATAGTGGATAATTTTTTTGAGCTAACGTTAAACTTGTTCAAGTTTTCTTCCAGCAATTTGACCTTATTGTGAGTAGCAGTTAGGTCAGCCTCCAATTGTTTTTCTCGATATAGAAAAGCATTTTCTATGTCATTAAAACAACTTTGTTGAGAACTACGTCTTGCTTCAGATTCTGCAAGTTCTTCTTTCAACACAAAGAGATTTCAACGAAGATTTTCACATTCAAAATTCTTTGAACGCACCTCTTCTTCACGGTCTTTAAGAAGGGATTGTAAGAGATTATATCCACAATCGTAACCCTAAAAAGAGTTTTCTCATTTTCTTGTTTTCTTGACAGAGAGGAGTCAGAAACTCAGTCAAACAAGATGTTGACTTCTTTTTCTTTATGAGATGGTCAAAAAGCTTGATGTATTGTGAGACTTCCTCATCAACATATTTTCCATCATCTGAAAGATCATCTAACTGTACGTCTAGGCGTGTTTCCCAGTTATACACAGTTTCAGTCAATGGAGAAGACGTGATAAATTCCTCAGTAGAAACATGGCTTTGAACCAAGTCAGAACGTTTCTGAACTGGTGAAGCGCTGTTTGAAATAACACGTTTTTCCATAGAGTCAGATTGCTACAAACACAGACTTATGAGGTCTTACCGTGTTTGCCTGCTCTGATACCAATTGAAAAAGCGGGGGTATAACAACCACACCCAATAATTCGTTCGGAAATCTGTATGGACTAACTCCAATATAATTCTAAGAGCACCAGCTAATAAAGCGAGATCAACTAAGAAAGATACTAAAGAGTTATATCTCAATTTCTAAATACAATCTGCAATCGAACAGATAGAAATCTATGAGCCAGACTGATATGAGAAATAACTTGGACGGTACCAAAGACCAATGCCCAAGTTCTAATCAATTACTATCCAATAATCAAGGTAGGATTTACCAATTGATTGAACTACGCACAACCTATGATATTTCAATTATATAAACAAACATAATGCGGAAAAGAAATAACACAGACATCAGAAGTTTTGTTAACTAGGAAACCTCAAATGCAGAAAAACCCCGAGACCTAGTCCAGTTTTGAACACCACACTGTATTAAGCCGCTAAAGACACTAGCCTACTACAAGTTAACTTCGTACTGGAATGTGGTTGAGCCCTAACCAAGTCTCACACCGATTAAGGTACAGCCGCGTTTCTTACGCCTCTAGAACCACGCCGGATTCTGCGCACTTGATTCCCTTAGCCGATATTGAAAAAGCGGGGGTCTAACAACCACACCCAATATTTAGATTAGCAATATGTATGGACTAACTCCAATATGCTTTCTAGAGAATCAACTAGACAGTCAGACTCAATCTAGAGAAAAGTATATAGAGGAGTTAATATCTCTCTCACTTGATTTGATCTTTACTCAAGCAAATAAGAATTTGCGAGTCTTTATCAAATACAAGGATAATAAACTTGGATGGTACCAAAGACCAATATCCAAGGATCAATCAATTTCCAATCAACAACCAAAGGTTGGATTTCACAATTGATCGATACAAACGCACAACCTGTGATATTTCAATTATATAACAAAATATAATGCGGAATAGAAATAACACAGACACCAGAATTTTTTTTAACGAGGAAACCGCAAATGCAGAAAAACCCCAGGACCTAGTCCAGATTGAACACCACACTGTATTAAGACGCTACAGACACTAGCCTACTACAAACTAACATCGGTCTGGAAAGTAGTTGAACCCTAATCAATATCACACTGATTCAAGGTATAGTTGCGCTCCTTACGTCTCTGATCCCAGCAGAATATTACGCACTTGATTCCCTTAGCTGATCTCATCCACAACCAAGAGTTTCTACGACCCAAAGTCGAAGACTTTAATAAACAAATCTGTATCACATAGAAAAGTCTACGATAATAGATAAATCTGTCTCCCACAGATAAGCCTACAAGTTTTGTTCCGCCTTTTGATAAAATCAAGGTGAACATGAACCAATCGATAACCCGAACTTATATTCCCGAAGAAAATCCTAGAATTATCAATCACCTCACAATAATCTAAATCGTATGGTAGCGAAACTAGATATTGCGGAATCACAAACGATGAGACGAAGATGTTTGTGATTTCTTTTTATCTTGCCCTATCAGAGATATAATCTGAAGCCAATCTTACAATTGAACTCGTATGATAGAAAATGGCAAGATCAGATCGCTCAACTACAAGAGAAGTAGTTTCATTTGGCTTCACAATCCCAAGGAAGTCTTTAAGTCGTTAACCGACAGGGTCTCAAGAAGTCACCTACGGTTAAAGGAGAATCAACTCTAGCAAACCAACTAGTATCACACAGGAGGTGTGGGGATTAGCTTTTCCAGTTGCTAGACGTCTCCCTTATATAGTTTCCAAATCAGGGTTTGAAATCCAAGTTACCTTGGTAACAAAGCATTCAATATTCATCATTAGATGAAAACCCTGATTTATCCAAGCTAATATCTTTCAACTGTTAGATCGAAACTTAGCTTGTTAGACACAAATGAAATGTATTCATTTAGGTTTGAGTATCCGTACCTAAACGTGTACACTCAGTTGGTTCAAAAATAGTTAACCAACGGTTAGCCATATGAGCACTTTCATATTAACCGTATTCATCTTTCTCATAACTAGTTTAAATGACTCATAAGAACTAGTTCATGAGTTGTTCAATTGTTTATATTCTTATACATAGACATAATTGAAACAAAATCGGTTTGATTCACTTGAATCGATTCATGAACAATACAGCCACGGTTTGCAAATATTTCATTCCTTATTGATTTATTGTTTAAGTTCATGAAACTACCGATTTGAGAAATATAACCAGCTTAGGTACGCGTACGGGTACGTGTACCATAGCAATCGGACTTGAGTTTGAAAACTCGGCAGAAATTTTCGGTTTGAAAACTTCTGTGGGTACGCGTACGGGTACGCATACCTAGGTGACTGGTTTTCAGTTTCCAAACTTCACAAACTACAACAGAAATTTTCGGTACGAAAACTTCCGCCAGTACGCGTACCTAATATGTCTCCTTCACCAAAACCGCATGCACACATATGCACGCACTTGGTTTCCGGCACATGGATTTATACACTAATGTGCGAACACACTATATATGCTTATATCCGTAGTTGGTTACGTAATCTCAACTCTACATTTCAATCATTGAAACATTCTTCTATAATGTTATAATAATCGTTAGACATAAAGAATCGACTATCGTCATCAAAGCTATTTTCAAGGTTGAAACGTCATCATGACTTTCGTCACATGTAAAGATGAAAATGGTTAATACAAAAGCTTACCAACACATATTTCGAGAAAAAGATAGGCGAGTAAACTCGGATCGAAATAGCAAATGTGTATGTATGAAAACTATCATACTTATACGACTTTTCTCTCAAGAGTAGGAGATAGAGTAGATAGACTTTTGAGTGACAGATGAGTCCAAGTCTCCACATACCTTTTGGTCGGATGAAGTTCCACTGGTTCCTTGAGTAGTTCTTCGTCTTCGTAAGATAATCGCCATGGAGTCTGGATCTCAACTATTCCTAACTATCCTAGACCGAGACTTAGTCATAAGTATACTAGAAATCAAGACATATAGTTTTGATCACTAACATTGACAAACATGCTTGAGATAGCAACGCATGCGAGTTCGACCGAGTAATGCTCTAACAATCTCCCCCTTTGTCAATTTTAGTAACTATCAATATATATGGATTACAAAATAAATAAAACTTTGTAGCTTCTCGTCCACATGCTTGATATCCTTGGTGCTTCAACATTACTCGAAAACTTCGTCTTTTCCAAGTACTCACATGATTCCATATGTTCAATTCAGCATCATAGTTGTTGAAGTTCCGTAGCCATAACAATGAGAAAACAAAAGATCTCGGTCATTGTTATATAGTGTCATAGTATTATTACACAACATCAAAGTTCTTATATCACAACTTCGACAACAATACTATGGTGATATGTATCACTCCCCCTTAGTCAATACTTTCGTCTCAACATGAAAACCACCCCCCCTTACATAATGACCTGTAAAACACGTAAATCATATGTATTTGTAGTGTGAACTACATATTAATTCTCCCCCTTTTTGTCAATAAAATTGGCAAAGGTACGAAAATGAGATCCTAATGAGATTTCCACGAAGACGCTTCAAGACCAAAGAAAAGTACATATCAACTTATTTAGATGCAATCATAAAGCCGAAGTTAAATGCATTCATCGAGGAGTTTATAAATATACAAGATAACCCCTAAATAATTCCACAACTGCACTCCCCACAAAGATATGGAAATTAAGCAGAAGTTCAAAAGAACTCTCCCCCATTTGATGTCATTCCCAAGAGAACAACAAGAGCGACCTTACTTTTACAAGAAAAGAAGGATTTTATTGGACACCAAAAACCATATTGAAATGATTTTCTACATCCAAAATCCTCAATTAAACTAACCACAAGTAAACCCATAATCAACTTAATCGGAATACACAATCAAATTTAACACAAAAGTGATCAATTTAATTGAACATGCTCAATATAAGAGAACTTACGGAGCTACGACTATGTTAACCATAAAAGAATGATTAACTCAATCGTTTTATATGATCAACACAAGAAAACCTTATGGAGCATTGCAGTATATACATAAGATATGGATCAGGGAAAGATCAATACTGCAGAATATACAAAGATTCATTCTAATTTCATCACTATTTGCATAACGACATATAATAGACATAATCTTTGTTAACAAAAGATTTTAACCTATCTTCCATCAAAAATTGACATAATAGGCTGAACTTTTATTTGTCAAAAGTTCATCGATCTTGTATCAATACTTGCATATCGACATATAAAAAGTTAACTTTTGACATCGTATGGGACAATAATAGTTCACGGACGCAAACACACATATCCCATAACATATTGCTATATATAAAACCATAAAGATTAAAATTGCAATCATCATCTTCCAAAACAACTTTAGAATTTAAATAAATCTAAGAACATGAAGACGAAAACATTGGACATAGCTATGTGTACTCACAATAATGGCCATTCCAAACTCTAGTTATCCTTCTTAAACAAAAACAAGAATAAAAATTCTCTTAAGAAGTTTCCTAGATAAAAATAAAAAAACATCTACTAGAAACCGATTACAAGCTGAATCAAGGTTCACGTTCGCCAGCTTCGTGGGTTTCGAGGCCTTTGATCTTGTGATTCATAATATCAATTGCGTCTTCGAAGAAGATATCCTTGTTGAGAAGTTCTTTAGCTTGTGACTTTATGAGACCAAGGTCAGTAGTAAACGTTTTCAACTCAGTTCTAACCATATCAAGATCCTTCATTGTATCAACACGTTGCAGTTTTGCTTCCTCAAAGTATTTAAGAAAGTCATGAACCACTTCAGCATAAATCATATCCTCATTCTCAACATCTTGGTGTGAGTAGGCATAGTATCATGAGGCATTTGGTGCACCATCTTCTACAAGAGTTCTTTTCTTCCTCCCTTTTGATTCTAAACTGAAACCTTTCTCAAGAAATCCCTTTGCAAAAACACCATAGTGAGATGAAGAAGACGACATTCTTGATAACCCAAACCTAGAGTATGCGTACGTGAATTACATAACTCAATAGGTTGGGTACTTAAAGGTTTCTTAGGGAAGGAGTTTTTAGGGTTTCTTTAGTTGATCCGTGCCAGACATACAGGTAGCCCGTACGAGATCAAACTTGACCCAAACGAGAGGCAAGAGTCATTTGCACACGATTTTGAAGAAAACTCTTTGCACAAGAGGAAATCATAATGACTCCAAAAATCTATTGTTAGAGCATTGCTCGGTCGAACTCGCATGTGTTGCTATCTCAAGCATGTTTTTCAATGTTAGTGATCAAAACTATAAGTCTTGATTTCTAGCCTACATAGCCAAAGGTCTCGGACTAGGATAGAAAGTGTAGTTGATCTCAAGAACTCCATGGCAATCATCATATAATACGAAGGACTACTCAAGGAACAGGTGGATCTTCATCGACTAAAAGGTATGTGGAGACTTGAACTTATTTGTCACTCAAAAGTCTATCTATTCTATCTCCTACTCTTGAGACAAAAGTCGTTTTGATATATAGACTTTCATTATGCACATTTGCTATTTCGAACCGAGTTTATCTCGCCTATCTATTTCTCAAAATATGTGTTGGTAAGCTTTCGCTTTATCCGAATTCATCTTTACCTAGTGACGAAAGTCATGTTATGTTTCAATCACTTTGAAAATTGCTCTGCCGAAAAATGGTCTGTGAATAACGGTTATTTCCATCCTCTGAATGTTTCAATGATTGAAATGAGAGTTTAGATTACATAACCATTGGTAGGATATAAACATTATTGTGAAAGCACATATATGTATAAATCCTTATTCCTTGAACCAAAGTTTGCGAACTTTGTTGATCAAGAGAAATAGAAGTGGCGTAAGCCAAGTCCGCGAACTGGCGGAAGTTCTAGACCCGAGAATTTCTACTGGAGTTTGTGAACTCCTTCCATGAGCTTAAGTCCGCGAACCCAGTCCGCGAACTTGAGCAGGTTATATCTAAAACCGGTTGTTCTTGAACTCATGTTTATTTAAACTAAGGAATGCTTTTGCAAACCGTGGATATAAAGTTCATGAACCGATTCGAGTGAATCAAACCGTTTTTCCTTCGATTGTGTCTTGTGTAGTTACATAATATCTAAGCAATTGAACAACTATCTAACTAGTTCATTTGAGTCATTTGAACTAGTTATGGTGAAGAAGAATATGGTTCATATGAAAGTAATCATATGGCTAACCATTTGGTTAACTATTGTTGAACCAACAAATGTTAATGTTTGGGAACGGTTCATAAACCCAAAATTGGACATTTCATTTGTGTGTAACAAGCTAAGTTTTCGATCCAACGGTTGAGAAATATTAGCTTGAATCTAATCAGGTTTTCATTTAACGGTGAATATTGAATGCTTTGTTACCAAGCTAACATTGATTGCAAACCCTGATTTGAAAACTATATAAGGGAGAACTCTAGCAACTGGGAAACCTAATCCCCGCACCTTACGTGTGATACTAGTTTCATAACTAGAGTCGATTCTCCTTTAACCTTTGGTTTCTTCTTCTAAACCAGGTTAACGACTTAAAGACTTCGTTAGGATTGTGAAGCGAGACCGATACTACTTTTCTTGTAGTTGTGTGATCTGATCTTGCATCTTCTATCGTTACAAGTATGATTGTAATAATTGGCTCGAGATTTTATGTCTCTGATAGGCAACTAGAGATTGTTTGATTTCTCCGAGAGGCAAGATATAAAAAGTAATCACAAACAAACTTCGTCTCATCGTTTGTTATTCCACAATATCTTTTTTCTCTGCGTCGATTAATATTATTATGAGGTGATCAATAATACTAGGCTGTTCTTCGGGAATATAAGACCGGTTTATTGATTGGTTCTTGTTCACCTTGATTTATCAAAAGACGGAGCAAAACTCGTAGGTATATTAGTGGGAGACGGGTTTATCTATTACCGTAGACTTTTTTGTGTCATACAGATTTGTTTATTAAAGTCTTCGACATTTGGGTCGTAGCAACTCTTAGTTGTGGGTGAGATCAGCTAAGGGAATCAAGTACGTAGCATCCTGCTGGGATCATAGGCGTAGGAGCATAACTGTACCTTGGATCAGTGTGATATTGATTGGGGTTAAACTACAGTCCAGACGGAAGTTAATTTGGAGTAGGCTAGTGTCTGTAGCGGCTTAATACAGTGTGTGTTCAATCTGGACTAGGTCCCGGGGTTTTTCTACATTTGCGGTTTCCTCGTTAACAAAATTCTGGTGTCTTTGTTATTTCTTTTCTGCATTATATTTTTTCATATAATTGAAATATCACAGGTTGTGCATTGTTCAATCCATTAGAATATCTGACCTTTTGGTTGTTGATTTAAATTGATTGACACTTGGATATTGTTCTTTGGTACCATCCAAGTTATCTCTCTAGTATTTGATAAAGACTCGCAGATTTCTATTTGCTTGAGTATATATAAAATCGAGAGATTGAGATATAAACTCTTTCATATACTTTTATCTAGATTGAGTCTGACTGTCTAGTTGATTCTCTAGAAAGTATATTGGAGTTTGTCCATACAGATTGCTAATCGAATTGTTGGGTGTGGTTGTTGTACCCCCGCTTTTTCAATTGGTATCAGCGCATGAAAACACGTTCAAGACCTCACAAGTCTGTGTTTGTAGTGATCTAACTCTATGGATAGAAAAGTCTCTAGAAACGCTTCATCAGGATTAAAAACCAATCGTTGAAAAATTTCTAATAAACTGGTTATTCTCCAGAAAAAGTTGGATGAACAAATTCGGATCAATTCTGATCTCATAGTAGAAATTGCAATGTTTAAGGATTTAAAATCTTTTAAAATCCCTTTAATGGATTTGAATAACTTCAGTTGCTTCTCTCTGAAGAACAGTCATAAGTCAAGTAATAAACAACATTCACAGGTTGTCAAAACTGATATGACTAAGAACTTTTCTGACGATTCCAAAAATATTGGCCCATGTTTGTTTTGTGATTCCTCTAATCACTTTTAACATACTTGTATGTCCTTCCAAATGAGTCTGAAAGTTGCAAGTAATCTTCACACGAAAACTAAACAACTTAGTGCTTCTATAAAAGGACGTACAAAAATATCAGGAAACCCTAAACAGGAAAGTACTAATACTATGAGAGCTTTTGCTTTAAAATAAACATCACCCTTTCAATGGTTTCTTGACAGTGGATGTAGCAGACATATGACAGGTGATCTCACATGGTTTGTTTCTTCTGATGACTATGAAGGAGGACCAGTGACTTTTGGAGATGGGAGTTGTTGTTACATTAGCAAGAAAGGGACGATCAAACTGCCCGGCGTACCTGAAATCCATGATGTAGTATATGTAAAAGGTATGACTGCAAATCTTCTTTCTATTAGTCAAATTTGTGACATAGGCCATCGAGTTGTCTTCAATGCAAATGGATGTGACATTGTAGACAAAACTGGGAAAGTAATTTTTCAAGGAACTCGTGGTAAAAACAACTGTTATCTTCTTAATACTCAGTTTAGCAATTGTTGCAATTTTACTAAGGTGGAATCGACACATCTTTGGCATGAGCGTTTTGGTCACATCAACTATCGTCTTCTAACTAAGATCATTAACAAAGAACTTGTTAGAGGCGATCCCAAAATCAACGCAAAGATTGAAGGTGTATGTGGTGCATGTCAAAAGGGTAAACAAACTAAAGTTCACCATAAATTATCTCGAGATATTCTCACTAAAGCTCCACTTGATTTAACTCATATGGATCTCTTCGAACCAATTCAACAACCCATGGTTGCTGGTAAGAAGTATGCTTTAGTTATGGTAGATGATTACACCATATTCACTTGGGTTGCATTTTTGTCTCATAAAAATGAAACCCTTGATGAATTTAAGATTATTGTTAAAAGAATCCAGAACGAACAAGTCGCAAACTAAAGAAAATTAGGAGCGACCGTGGAACTGAATTCAAGGACACCAAGGTGTTTGAATTTTGTGACGAACTGGGGATCATTCAACAATATTCACCACCCATTACTCCTCAAGCTAATGGAGTTGCAGAAAGAAAGAATAGGAACATTCAGGAAATGGCCAGGGTAATGCTCCACAACAAAAAATTTACCTCTAAGGTTTTAAGGAGAAGCTGTTTTTACGGCATGTTATTTGATCAACCATGTTTACTTACGGTCTAAAACCCTAAACACTCCTTATGAGTTGTGGTATGGAAGAAAACCCAACCTGCACTATCTTAGAGTGTTCGGAAGTAAATGCTACATTCTAAAAGATCGAGAACAGAGAGGAAAATTCGATACCAAAAGTGATAAAGGTATCCTTATTGGCTATGCTTCTGATAGTCGTGGTTTTCGAGTATTAAATCTCAGAACTCAGGTCATGATGGAGTCTGCTAATGTCATCATCGATGATATTAGTGATTTTCATCATGATAATCCTCCTGCTGAATTTCCTCCAACCGAGACAATTGAGAAAGTCAAAGAAATACCAGAATCAGTTGAAGTTATCCCAACTGTTGCTGATCCTGATATTTTTAGTGACAAGGAGAAGAACACTGATCAGCCTACTCCTGACGAACAAGAACGTGTCCCTCCACGACACCTCTGGGTTCAAAGGAATCATGATCCCAACAGTATTATTGGGGGAAGAGATTCTACAGCTAAGACTAGAGGGAAACTTCAAAACATGTGCAATTTTGGTTGTTATCTGTCACAAGTAGAACCGAGGAATATTGATGAAACTCTGATAGATCCCTTTTGGGTGAATGCAATGCATGAAGAGTTAAATCAATTTATAAGACAAGACGTATGGGAACTCGTACATTGTCCCTCCAACGTTAATATTGTTGGAACAAAATGGATATTCAAGAACAAGTCTGATGAATTTGGCACAAATATAAGAAATAAAGCCAGACTTGTCGCTCAAGGATATTCACAGATTGAAGGTATCGACTTTGAGGAAACCTTTGCTCCTGTGGCACGCCTTGAGTCCATTAGACTTTAATTAGCTCATGCTTGTTTTTTCAAGGTTAAGCTTTTCCAAATGGATATAAAATCCGCGTTCCTTAACGGAATTCTAAAAGAAGAAGTCTATGTTGCTCAACCTAAAGGATTTGAAAACCTTGATTTCGCAGATCATTTTCTTAAGCTCAAAAAGGCATTATATGGGTTGAAACAAGCACCAAGAGCCTGGTTTGAAAAACTTACTACTTCTCTTATTAGAAAAGGTTTTTCAAGAGGTGGAGCTGATAAAACTTTGTTTACCAAATGGATTGGGAAAGATGTTGTCATTTCTCAAGTATATGTAGATGATATCATCTATGGTTCAACTTCAGAAAAGCTTGCAAAGGATTTTCAGGTTTCACTTGCTAAAGAGTTTGAAATGAGCAATGTTGGTGAATTAAAGTTCTTTTTAGGATTACAGATTCAACAACATAAGGATGGAATCTATTTATCTCAAGAAAAATATGCAAGGGATCTTTTTACAATATTCGGTCTAGATAAGTCAAGTACGAAACTGACACCTATGCCCACTACTGGTAAACTACACAGAGATGAGAAAGGAGTAAAAGTAGATCAAAAATTTTATCGATCTATTATTGGTAGCCTTTTATATCTTACAACCACTAGACCTTATATTTCTTTTAATGTTGGTTGTTGTGCTATATTTCAGGCTAATCCAAAGAAATCTCATCTTGCAGCTTCAAAGAGGATCATAGATGATGTCACCCACAACTAAGAGTTGCTACGACTCAAAGTCGAAGACTTTAATAAATAAATCCGTATCACACATAAAAGTCTACGATAATAGATAAATCTGTCTCCCACAGATAAACCTACAATTTTTGTTCCGTCTTTTGATAAAATCAAGGTGAACAGAAACCAATCGATAACCCGGACTTATATTCCCGAAGAACGTCCTAGAATTATCAATCACCTCACAATAATCTAAATCGTATGGTAGCGAAAATAGATATTACGGAATCACAAACGATGAGACGGAGATGTTTGTGATTTCTTTTTATCTGGCCCTATCGGAGATATAATCTCAAGCCAATCTTACAATTGAACTCGTACCATAGAAAATGGAAAGATCGGATCGCTCAACTACAAGAGAAGTAGTTTTGTCTGGCTTCACAATCCAAATGAAGTCTTTAACTCGTTAACCGACAGGGTCTCAAGAAGAAACCTACGGTTAAAGGAGAATCGACTCTAGAAAACCAACTAGTATCACACAAGAGGTGTGGAGATTAGTTTTTCCAGTTGCTAGACGTGTCCCTTATATAGTTTTCAAATCAGGGTTTGCAATCCAAGTTACCTTGGTAACAAAGCATTCAATATTCATCTAGATGAAAAACCTGATTTATCCAAGCTAATATCTTTCAACCGTTAGATCGAAACTTTGCTTGTCACACACAAATGAAATGTATTCATTTAGGTTTGAGTAACCGTACCTAAACGTGTACACTCAGTTGGTTCACAAATAGTTAACCAATGGGTAGCCATATGAGCACTTTCATATTAACCGTATTCATCTTTCTCATAACTAGTTCAAATGATTCATAAGAACTAGTTCAAGAGTTATTCAATTGTTTAGATCTTTATACATAGACACAATTGAAACAAAATCGGTTTGATTCACTTGAATCAATTCATGAACAATATAGCCACGGTTTGCAAAGATTGCATTCCTTATTGATTTATTGTTTAAGTTCATGAAACTACCGATTTGAGAAATATAACCAGCTTAGGTACGCGTACGGGTACGTGTACCATAGCAACCGGACTTGAGTTTGAAAACTCAGCAGAAATTTTCGGTTTGAAAACTTCTGTGGGTACGCGTACGGGTATACATACCTAGGTGTCTGGTTTTCAGTTTCCAAACTTCACAAACTACAACAGAAATTTTCAGTACGAAAACTTCCGCCAGTACGCGTACCTAACCTGTCTCCTTCACCAATGTCGTATGCACAGATATGCACGCACTTGGTTTCCGGCACATGGATTTATACACTAATGTGCGAGCACACTATATATTCTTATATCCATAGTGGGTTACGTAATCTCAACTCTACATTTCAATCATTGAAACATTCTTCTATAATGTTATAATAATCGTTAGACATAAAGAATCGACTATCGTCATCAAAGCTATTTTCAAGATTGAAACGTCATCATGACTTTCGTCACGGGTAAAGATGAAAATGGTTAAAACAAAAGCTTACCAACACATATTTCGAGAAAAAGATAGGCGAGTAAACTCGGCTCGAAATAGCAAATGTGTATGTATGAAAACTATCATACTTATACGACTTTTCTCTCAAGAGTAGGAGATAGAGTAGATAGACTTTTGAGTGACATATGAGTTCAAGTCTCCACATACCTTTTGGTCGGATGAAGTTTCATTGGTTCCTTGAGTAGTTCTTCGTCTTCGTAATATAATCGCCATGGAGTCTGGAGGTCAACTATTCCTAACTATCCTAGACCGAGACTTAGTCATAAGTATACTAGAAATCAAGACATATAATTTTTATCACAAACATTGACAAACATGCTTGATATAGCAACGCATGCGGGTTCGACCGAGGAATGCTCTAACAGATCTCACCTACAACTAAGAGTTGCTATGACCCAAAGTCGGAGACTTATAAAAAAATTTGTCTCCCACAGATAAGTCTATTCTGATAGATAAATTTGTCTCCCACATAAGTACCTATGAAGTCTTGTTCCGTCTTATGATAAATCAAGGTGAACAGGAACCAATTGATAATCCGGTCTTATACTCTCGAAGAGCAGCCTAAAAATATCAATCTCCTCACAATAACTTATCTATATGGTAGTAGAAGAAGTTATTGTGGAATTACAAAGAATGAAACGAAGAGATTTGTGATTAGTTTTTATATCTTACCTGTCAGAGATAAAACTTGAGCAAATCTTAGAGAAGATAAAACTCAATACGATAGAACAAGTAAGATCAGATCACACAACTACAGTGAAGACAGTTGGGTCTGGTTTCACGAATCCCAAATGAAGTCTTCAAGTCGTTAAACTATAATGGCTTTGGAAAAACCTAGGTTAAAGGAGAATCGACTCTAGTACAGGAAAGTGTCGGGATTAGGTTATTCAGTTGCTAGAGTTCTTTCTTATATAGTCTTTCAAATCAGGGTTTGCTTAGAATCAAAGCTAAGATATCTTAGTAACAAAGCATTCAATATTCACCGTTAGATGAAATCCTGATTTAAGACTCAAGCTAAGTTTACTTAAAACCAAATAAATATCTCTTCACCGTTAGATGGTCTTAGCTTGTTACACACAAATGAAATATACCTTCATTTAGATATGGGTAACCGTACCTAAAAGTGTATATTGAGTCGGCTCAATAAAAGTTAACCAAAGTTAGCCATATGAACACTTTAGTCTTAACCACATTCATCTAACACTTCTAGATGAATTATGATAATCAATCAATCATGAAAGATAATCAAATGAATCTAATTGTGTTTCAAATAGATTTGCTCAATTGTTCACCATTTCAGAGAAATATATATGAACCAATTGAATCAAAATCGGATTGATTCGTAAGAATCAATTCATGAACATTAAGCCACGGTTTGCAAAGATTGCATTCCTTAATTCATAAACGTATTTGTTCATGAGTATGAAAAAACATACTTAACCGGCACCGTTTGCATACTGGTATGCAAACTTGGTTCCGAAACTTCTCTGTTAAAACCGTTCGCATACTGGTATGCAAAAAAGGTTTCTGGACCTGAATCATACCAAAACAGTTTACATACTAGGTACGCATATTGTGTTGTATCCAGACAAAGGTTTATGTTCTAAACTCTCAATTCAATCATTGAAACATCCTTTGTAGACGACAATAGTTGTCTCACACAAACTATTAGCTTCAAGTAATTTTCAAGTGATTGAATGATCAATACGAAACTTTCCAAGTCGTCATCAAATAATTGTCTCACACAAATCATGTAAGACGTTTCAAGGAAATTTCCACATGATCATCTTTTGACTTATTATTTAGTTTCCAATAAATAAATTGTTTCCAACTAAATTCGTCAAGAATAATGATGAACGTAGCTAAAGAAAAAAGCTTCCAACACATATTTAGAGAAAAAGATAACCGAGTTAAACTCATCTCGAAATATCAAATGTGTATAATATTAAACTCTATATAGCTATACGACTTAGTCTCATTAGGATATAGAATAGAATAGACTTCTGAGTGATAGATAAGTTTTAGTCTCCACATACCTTTTGTTGATGAAGTTCCTCTAATCTCTCCTTAGTAGATCTTCGTCTTCAATCGATGAACGCCGTGAAGTCGAAAGCTCAACTGCATATTCTATCCTAATCCGAGACATAGATATAAGTAGATTAGAAATCAAGACTTATAGTTTTGATCACTAAACTTGACAAACAAGCTTGAGATAGCAACGCTTGCGAGTTCGACCGAGCAATGATTTAACAAGAACAATTAAATATGTCTGGATACAACACGGTATGCATACCTAGTATGAAAGCTGTATTGTAATAATTCAGGTCTGTAACTCTTGTTTGCGTACCTAGTATGCGAACGAGTTTACTTGAGTTGGGTCTAGGACAGTTGTTTGCGAACCGGGTTTACGAACGGCTTGACTAGGCCAAGGTCCGGAGTTGTTGTTCGCATACCTAGTTTGCGAACACAGTGGTAAGTTCTAAAATCGGTTATGTATGATTCTCATACTCATGAACTAAAACGTTTATGATTTAAGGAATGCAAAGTTTGCAAACCGTGGCTTAATATTCATGAATTAATTCTTTTATAAGTACTTTGTACGATTATGATCAATCCGATTTTGTTTCAATTTGTTCATATACATTTCTATGAGATATTGAACAGTTGAACAACTCTATTTGAAACACAATTAGATTCATTTGATTATCTTTCGTGTTTGATTGATCATCATATTTGATCTAGAAGTGTTTGATGAATATGGTTAAGACTAAAGTGTTCATATGGCTAACTTCAGTTAACTGTTATTGAGCCAACTTAACATACACGTTTAGGTACGGTTACCCATATCTAAATGAAAGTATATTTCATTTGTGTGTAACAATCTAAGACCATCTAATAGTGGAGATTGATTGCTTAATTTCTAAGCAGACTTAGCTTGAATCTTAAATCAAGAGTTCATCTAATGGTGAATATTGAATGCTTTGTTACTAAGATATCTTAGCTTTGATTGTAAGCAACCCTGATTTGAAAGGATATATAAGGGAGAACTCTAGCAACTGGAAAACCTAATCCCAACACTTTCTTGTGTCCTAGTTGCAAACTAGAGTCAATTTTCCTTTAACCTAGTTTTTTCCAAAACCATTATAGGTCAACGACTTGAAGACTTCATCTGGGATTCGTGAAGTCAGATCCAACTAATTTCTCTGTTGGTGCATATTCTGATCTTACTTGTTCTATCGTATTGAGTTTTATCTTCTCTAAGATTTACTCGAGATATATCTCTGATAGGTAAGATAGAAAAAGTAATCACAATAGTTCTTCGTCTCAGACTCTTATGATTCCGCAATAAATTTTTTTTGTTAATCAGTTGGGTTATTATGAGGTGACTAATATTTCTTGGCGGCTCTTCGGAAGTTAGACAGGATTATTAGTTGGTTCCTATTCACCTTGATTTTGAATCAAAAGACGGAACAAAAACCGAATAAAGAATATACATATCTGTGGGAGACAGATTTGTTTATAAGTCTTCGACTTTAGGTCATAGCAACTCTTAGTTGTGGGTGAGATCAGCTAAGGGAGTCAAGTGCGCAGAATCCGGCGTGGTTCTAGAGGCTTAAGGAATGCGGCTGTGCCTTAATCGGTGTGAGACTTGGTTATGGATCAACTAAATTCCAGTCTGAAGTTAACTTGTAGTAGGCTAGTGTCTGTAGAGGATTAATACAGTGTGGTATTCAATCTGGACTAAGTCCCGAGGTTTTTCTGCATTTGCAGTTTCCTCGTTAACAAAATTTATGGTGTCTGTGTTATTTCATTTCTGCATTATATTTGTTTATATAATTGAAATATCACAGGTTGTGCGTAGTTCAATCAGTTGATAAATCCGACCTTGTTTGTTGGATATAACTTGATTGATACTTGGGCATTGGTCTTTGGTACCGTCCAAGTTATTTTTCATATCAATCAGGCTCACGGATTTTTATCAGATCGGTTTGCTGATTGTATTGAGAAATAGAGATAAAGCTCTTTAATATCTTTCTTGAGTGAGCTCACTTTTAAGTTGGTTCTCTCGGAATTATATTAGAGTTTAGTCCATACAGATTTCTGAATGATTTATTGGGTGTGGTTGTTATACCCCCGCTTTTTCAGTATGGCTCCATAAGTTGTCTTATGTTGAGCGTTCCCGATTAAATTAATCAATAAATTCTTCTTACGGTTAATTTATTCGAGTTTACCGGATACAAATCATGTGGTTTGTTAATGTCCAAATAAATCCTTATTTTCGTGTAAAAGTAAGGTCGCTCATGTTGTTCTCTTGGGAATGACATCAAATGGGGAAAAGTTCTTAATTGACTTGTGCTTAATTGCCATATATTTGTGGGTAGTGCGGATGTGGAATATTGTAGGAGTTATCTTGTATCTTTATTCCTTTATGAATACCCTAAGTTTCGACTATGTGAAATCATCGAAACAAAGTTGATATGTTCTGTTTTAGTCATGAATTATCTCTTTGAGAATTTCATTATGATCCCATAGTTTTCTACCTTTGCCAATTTATATTGAAAAAAAGGGGGAGAATTATTTGGTAGTGAACACTACATACATATGGTTTACGAATCATTATGTAAGGAGAGTGGTTTTCATTGTAAGATGGAAGTATTGACTAAGGGGGAGTGATACATATCACCATAGTATTGTTTCAAAGTTGTGATGCAATTGGACTTTGATTATCTATAATATACTATGACATTGTATAACAATGATTGTGAACATCTATTTTCTTATATTTATGGCTGCGGATCTTCAACAACAATGATGTTGAGTTGAACACGTTCAGAATCGCTGGAGTACTTGGAGTAGCGAAGAATTCAAGGAATGTTGAAGAGCCAAGGAAATCAAGCATGATGGATGAGAAGCTACAAAGTTTATTTATTTTGTAATTCATATGTATTGATAGTCTTATCACTAAAATTCACAAAGGGGGAGATTGTTAGAGCACTTCTCGGTCGAACTCTCAAGCGCTGCTATCTCAAGCTTGTTGTCAAGTTTAGTTCCCAAAACTATAAGTTGTGATTTCTAGTCTACTTATAGTTGTGTCCCAAATAAGGATAGAATGTGTATTTGAGCTTTAGACTTCACGGCGTTCACCAATTGAAGACGAAGATCTACTGAGGAGCTTGGAGGAACTTCATCAACAAAAGTTATGTGGAGATTAAAACTTATCTATCACTCATAAGTCTATTCTATTCTATTTTTTAATGAGATTAAGTCGTATAGCTATATAGATTGTTATATTATGCACATTTGATATTTCAAGTCGAGTTTATCTCGCTTATCTATTTCTCGAAATATGTGTTGGAAGCTTTTATTTTAGATTTGTTCATCATATTCTTGACGAGTTTAGTTGGAGAAAATTTATTTGTTGGAACCTAAATATTAAGTCAAAAGATGACCCTGTGAAAATTACCTTGAACATCTTACATGATTTGAGTGAGACAGTCATTTGATGTTAGCTTGGGAAGTTTCGTATTGATCATTCGATCACTTGAAAATTAGTTGAAGCTAATGGTATGTGTGAGATTACCATTGTCGTCTTATAAGGATATTTCAATAATTCAAATGGGAGTCTACAACAATTAACTAAGTCTGGATACAACACGGTATGCATACCTAGTATGCGAGTTGTATTGTGATAATTTTGGTCCGAAACTCTTGTTTGCGTACCTAGTATGCGAACGAGTTTACCTGAGTTGGGTCCGGGAGGTTGTTTGCGAACGACTTGACTAGGCCAAGGTACGGAGCTGTTGTTCGCGTACCTAGTTTGCGAACACGGTGGTTAAGTTTTAAAATCGGTTATGTATAATTCTCATACTCTTGAACTAAAACGTTTATGATTTAAGGAATGCAAAGTTTGCAAACCATACGTGGCTTAATGTTCATGAATTGATTCTTGTGTAAGTACTTTGTACGATTACGAATCAATCCGATTTTGTTTCAATTTGTTCATATATATTTCTATGAGATAGTGAACATTTGAACAACTCTAATTGAAACACAATTAGATTCATTTGATTATCTTTCATGTTTAATTTATCATCATATTTGATCTAAAAGTGTTTGATGAATATGGTTAAGACTAAAGTGTTCATATGGATAATTTCGGTTAACTGTTATTGAGCCAACTCAATATACACGTTTAGGTACGGTTACCCATATCTAAATGAAAGTATATTTCGTTTGTGTGTAACAAGCTAAGACTATCTAACGGTGGAGATTGATTGCTTAATTTCTAAGCAGACTTAGCTTGAATCTTAAATCAAGAGTTCATCTAATGATGAATATTGAATGCTTTGTTACTAAGATATCTTAGCTTTGATTAGAAGCAACCCTGATTTGAAAGGCTATATAAGGGAGAACTCTAGAAATTGGAAAACCTAATCCCGACACTTTCCTTTGTCCTAGTTGTAAACTAGAGTCGATTCTCCTTTAACCTAGGTTTTTCCAAAACCATTATAGGTTAACGACTTGAAGACTTCATTTGGCATTCGTGAAGCCAGATCCAACTATTTTCTCTGTATTTGCATATTTTGATCTTACTTTTTCTTTCATATTGAGTTTTATCTTCTCTAAGATTTTTCTCAAGATTTATCTCCGATAGGTAAGATATAAAAAGTAATCACAACAGTTCTTCGTCTCAAACTCTTGTGATTCCGCAATAACTTTTTCGGTTAATAAAATGGGTTATTGTGAGGTGACTAATATTTCTAGGATGCTCTTCGGGAGTATAAGACAGGATTATTAGTTGGTTCATGTTCACCTTGATCTTGAATCAAAATACGGAACAAAAACTGAATAAAGAATAGACATATCTGTGGGAGACAGACTTGTATACAAGTCTTCGAATTTGGGTCGTAGCAACTCTTAGTTGTGGGTGAGATCAGCTAAGGGAATCAAGTGCGCAGAATCCGACGTGGTTCTAGAGGCGTAAGGAACGCGATTATACCTTAACCGGTGTGAGACTTGGTTAGGGCTCAACTACATTCCAGTCCGAAGTTAACTTGTAGTAGGCTAGTATCTGTAGCGGCTTAATAAAGTGTGGTGTTCAATCTGGATTAGATCCCTGGGTTTTTCTGCATTTGTGGTTTCCTCGTTAACAAAATTTATGGTGTCTGTGTGTTATTTCTTTTCTGCATTATATTTTTTTATACAATTAAAATATCACAAGTTGTGCATATTTCAATCAGTTGATAAATCCTACCTTGTTTGTTGGATATAACTTGATTGGCACTTGGGCATTGGTCTTTGGTACCGTCCAAGTTATTTCTCATATCAATCAGGCTAAAAGATTTCTATCTGCTTGATATGCTGATTGAGCTCGCTTTTAAGTTGGTGCTCTCGGGATTATATTGGAGTTTAGTCCTTACAGATTGCCGAATGAATTATTGGGTGTGGTTGTTATACCCCCGCTTTTTCAAGGTCAAAAGCTGTGATTAGATCAATGAACCAGGTGAACCAAATGACCCAATTGGGTTTTCATTCGGTTCATCCATTTTTATTTTTCTCCTTAATCATCTCTTTTCTCTGCGAGAAGATAAACAGTTTGGCGGTAATTTTCAATTCGAAGGTAAAGTAAGACCTAAAACTAAAAGAATAATAGAAAACCAAAAATCATTGTCGTGATCCATTCAATTTCTAAGGTATATAAGTTATCGGTTGATTTTGAATGATGTTCACCTAATCAATGAACTAATAAATCTTTATATGTACAAATACATGTGCAGAACTTGAAATTAAACCAAGTTAATCAATTATTAAAGAAGCGAATCAAACAAGAATATGAAAGCAAACAAACAAAATCTCCTTTTAGTACGGTGATTAAAATTGGTGTACTCATACTAGACATGTTCTTAGCATAGGCTTCAGTGGAGGAAAGAAGAAGTTGTTATTCTCCGTAGACGGAAGAAATTCTACCAAGAATGTGTTAGATGAACAGGTGCAAAGGGACTTAATATTATGTCATACTTGACAAATGCATATTAACTCAGTGAACCCGATTAAACCACTGGTTGAACCAGTTAACCCTGATTCAATGATTTTTTCTGGGCTGGTGCCCGATCCGAGTCTTAAAACATTTGCACAACATGAATAGAAATCCCAAAGATGGTGATGCTTATATTAAACAAGGTTAATGCTTCAAAAAATAATAATCTAGTTAATAAGGTCAGATAATATTAAGATTCCAGAAAAACTTTCCACAAACGGTTCCTTATAAAAAAAACAGACCTTTTGTTTAGAACATAATCAAGTTTTACCCTTAGAAATAATTAATTATGTAAAAACTTTGCATAAGATCCCAACAATATATACATTACAAAATATGATAAAAATCTGGGTCAATTATTGGGTCACGTGAAAATCTAGGTTATATTCAGGATTTTTTTTTGTTTTTTTGAAACAATATATCAAGGATATTACTAATGTCTAACCCATGATTTTATAAGATCTTCCTTGGTTTATAAGGAGTTTGTAACACCCGAGTTCCGGACCAGCGTCAAATCCCATATGGATATCCAAACTCGAAGCGTTACGGGTCGGAAAGAAACTTAAAATTTTATTTTTTTTATATTTTTATTTAAATCAAACTAATATATCAAAATTAATCAATAGGAATAATATCATTTCTTAGGTTCAAACTTATCCTTACCAATATTATATATGAAACATCGATTTACACTTCAAACAAATACAAGTGAACAATTCTGAAAAAGCGGGGGTCTAACAACCACACCCAATATTTCGCTTAGCAATCTGTATGGACAAACTCCAATATACTTTATAGATAATCAGACTCAATCTAGATTAAAAGTATATCAAAGAGTTTATATCTCAATCTCTCGATTTGATCTTTACTCAAGCAAATAGAAATCTGCGAGTCTTTATCAAAGAGAGATAACTTGGATGGTACCAAAGACCAATATCCAAGTGTAAATCAATTTAAATCAACAACCAAAAAGGTCGGATATTCTAATTGATTGAACAACGCACAACCTGTGATATTTCAATTATATAAACAAATATAATGCAAAATAGAAATAACACAGACACCAGAATTTTGTTAACGAGGAAACCGCAAATGCAGAAAAACCCCGGGATCTAGTCCAGATTGAACACACACTGTATTAATCCAGTACAGACACTAGACTACTCAAAATTAACTTCGGTCTGGACTGTAGTTGAACCCCAATCAATCTCATACTGATCCAAGGTACAGTTATGCTCCTACGCCTCTGATCCCAGCAGGATACTGCACACTTGATTCACTTAGCTGATCTCACCTACAACTAAGAGTTCCTACGACCCAAAGTCGAAGACTTTAATAAAAAAATCTGTATCACACATAAAAGTCTATGATAATAGATAAATCCGTCTCCCACGAATATAACTACGAGTTTTGTTTCGTCTTTTGATAAATCAAGGTGAACGGGAACCAATCAATAATACCATACTTATATTCCAGAAGAACAGCTTAGTATTATCAATCACCTCACAATAATCTTAATCGACGCATCGAAAAAAGATATTGCGGAATCACAAACGATGAGACGAAGTTTGTTTGTGATTACTTTTCTATCTTGCATATCGGAGATATAAAATCTCAAGCCAATTATTTCAATTGTACTCGTACGAGAGAAGATGCAAGATCATATCACACAACTACAAGAAAAGTAGTATCGATCTGGCTTCACAATCCCAATGAAGTCTTTAAGTTGTTAACCTGGTTTAGATGAAGAAACCAAAGGTTAAAGGAGAATCGACTCTAGCTTAGCACAACTAGTATCACACAGAATGTGTGGGGATTAGGTTTCCCAGTTGCTAGAGTTCTCCCTTATATACACTTTCAAATCAGGGTTTGCAATCAATGTTAGCTTAGTAACAAAGCATTCAATATTCACCGTTAGATGAAAACCTGATTAGATTCAAGCTAATATTTCTCAACCGTTAGATCGAAAACTTAGCTTGTCACACACAAATGAAATGTCCAATTTTGGGTTTATGAACCGCGCCCAAACATTAACATTTGTTGGTTCAATAAGTCAACCAAATGGTTAGCCATATGATTACTCTCATATCAACCTTATTCTTCTTCACCATAACTAGTTCAAATGACTCAAATGAACTAGTTAGAGAGTTGTTCAATTGCAAGGAAATCTTATGTAACTACACAAGACACAATTGAAGCAAAATCGGTTTGATTCACTCGAATCGGTTTATAACTAGTTAGAGATATAACCTACTCAAGTTCGCGGACTGGGTTCGCGGACTTAAGCTCATGGAAGAAGTACACGAACTCCAGCAGAAAATCTCGGGCCGAGAAGTTCCGCAAGTTCGCGGACTTAGTTCGCGGACTTGGCTCACGCCACTTCCAACTTCTCTTGATCAACAAAGCTTATCAAACTTTGGTTCAAGGAATATGACTTATGCATATATGTATTTCCACAACAATGTTTATATCCATCAATGGTTATGTAATCTAAACTCTCATTTCAATCATTGAAACATTCTCAGAGAACGTTATATAGCCGTTATTCACAGACCATTTTTCGTCAGAGCAATTTTCAAAGTGATTGAAACATAACAGACTTTCGTCACTTGGTAAAGATGAATTCGGCTAAAGCGAAAGCTTACCAACACATATTTCGATAAATATATAGGGGAGATAAACTCAGCTCGAAATAGCAAATGTGTATAATGAAAGTCTATATATCAAAACGACTTTTGTCTCAAGAGTAGGAGATAGATTAAATAAACTTTTGAGTGACAGATAAGTTCAAGTCTCCACATACCTTTTAGTCGATGAAGATCCACCAGTTCCTTGAGTAGTCCTTCGTCTTGTATGATGATTTCCATGGAGTCTTGAGCTCAACTACACTTTCTATCCTAATCCAAGACCTTAGATATAATAGGCTAGTAATCAAGACTTATAGTTTTGATCAATAATGTTGACAAACATGCTTGAGATCGCAACGCATGCGAGTTCGACCGAGCAATGCTCTAACAAATTCAATCACTAAGCTACTCTTTCCTAGATTACGCTGCACAACTCTAATAAATCTGCAAGAAATGTCTATTGGGGTGAGATGACATCTCAATAGAATGCACCCACATTCTCTAAAGATGTGAAAATAAATATCAATCAATCAAAGAGAACATACAATAAGATACTTTGCACAACTTCGAGGATTCAATTATATGTTCAATAACAAGCTCACACAATATCAATAATACTTCAGACAAATAATCTAATTTACGATTCAAGACATCATTGATTCACAACACAATTATGTTTTCTACAATTCATCCATTTTAATTTGATACATCAATTCACATATTAATATAGTCATAGAGAAGCCATGAGTTCACGGTACAAAAACCTTGGTTCGTACACCCACCTATCGTTTATCGGCACAGACAACCTCCATCGATGGTCAAGAACAAAAGTTTCTGCGGGGATCATACCCATCTTCTCTCGAGGATCATTACCCATTTCATTCACGATACGAAAACCTTGGTTCGTACATCCACCTATCGTTTACCGGCACGGACAGCCACCATCGATGGTCGGGAAACACAAGTTCCCATGGGGATCATTACACATTTAACTCTCGGGGATCATTACCCGCCATTAGCATGAAAATAAATGCCATCTAACGGAAAAACATGAACTCATTTCCTTTTGTAAATCATTTTTACAAACAACACAAGAAACAACAACATGAATTTATTTCAAGCATTCATGCAAACAAGTTAACTACATCCATTTTTCATCATACATCTTAGGGTGATTTGTATATCTGATCTTCTTGAAATTGTAAGAGAACATACATAGATCAACAATCAAACACATATCAAAAATTCAAAGAAAACTAACGACTCAATCAAATGAAAATGATTTTATATTATCATTCTACAAACTGAGAAGATTACATGTTATTAGAAAACAATTCATGTTAAATTGATAATAATATGAAATTAACCCAATCCAAATCACACTGATAGATAAATCACAAATCAATAGCTTTTGTTCTTTAACCTAACTATTTTAGTATCGTCTAGGTTACCTAAGATAGCCAAAACTATGACCAAAACGAAATTGTCCAGAATTTCAGAAATCATCATCTATTTTAATACAAATATTCAACGGTGAATTTACAGTGGATTATTCTCAAATTTTCACAAGAGCTACCAATCATGTTATCTATGAATTGTAGAAGCCTGATTAACAATCGAACATATGTCATTATACAAATAAATTACTTAAACCTAGCAACACAAAATCATATGAAATAAACAACAATGATAAACAGCTAAAAAGAGAGGGTTTCACATTCTACCTCAATTCCATTGATTCTCCACTGATTTTCCATGGTCCCCCTCTCCAAAATAAACCCTATCTTTATCTCCTTCTTCTCCCTAGCTTTTAGTTTTCTCCTCTCTAAAATTCCTTTCCTAAACTTTTAGTTATAAAACCTTAATAATACTAATGTTAATAATTATAACTAATATTTACTGTTATCTTTATATATTTTAATTGTCTTTTCATTTTCTATTCATTTTACTTAATTACTGAAATGAAATTAGGTGACTCTATTTCCACCCTAGCTTGTAGTCTTTCTAGTTCAATCCACGTACCTTGGTTAAGGCTAAGGAACAACAACCTAAGCCACAAGGTTAATTAATCCGCGTATAAACCGGCCCGAAATAGTCGCTAAAATACAGGTATTACATTCTACCACCCTTAAAAGAAATTTGGTCTCGAAATTAAGAACATGCGTATAATCTTAAATTCCAAAAACAATTTAATCTAGCAAACAATTCATAATCACAATTACAACTAATACAATGACGCAATAAATACACCGATGAAATCAAAGAAGCATGCTTAGTGTCACACAACATATCCAATAATTTATTTTACGGTCCTATTCAAGATCTAAAGTTTAAAGCTCCGATACCAACTTGTAACACTCCGTGTTCTGGACCAGGGTCAAACCCATATGGATATCCTAACTCGAAGCGTTACGGGTCGGATAAAGACTTAAAAATTTATTTTTTTATTTTTATTTAAATCAAATTAATATATCAAAATTAATCAATAGTAATAATATCATTTCTTAGGTTCAAACTTATCCTTAACAATATTATATATGAAACATCGATTTACACTTCAAACAAATACAAGTGAACAATTCAATCACTAAGCTACCCTTCCATAGCTTCCGCTGCGCAACTCTAATAAATCTGCAAGGAATGTCAATTGGAGTGAGATGACAGCTCAATAGAATGCACCCCCACTCTAAATATGTGAAAATAAATATCAATTAATCAAAGAGAACATACAACAAGATACTTTGCACAACTTCGAGGATTCAATTATATGTTCAATAACAAGCTCACACAATATCAATAATATTTCAGACAAATAATCCAATTTACGATTCAATATATCATTGATTCACAATACAATTATATTTTCAACAATTCATCCATTTTAATTTGATACGTCAATTCACAAATTAATATAGTCACAGAGAAGCCATGAGTTCACGGTACGAAAAACTTGGTTCGTACAACCACCTATCGTTTATCGGCACGGACAACCTCCATCGATAGTCAGGAACAAAAGTTTATATGGGGATCATACCTATCTTCTCTCGAGTATCATTACCTGTTTCATTCAAGGTATGAAAACCTTGGTTCGTACATCCACCTATCGTTTACCGGCACGAACAACCGCCATCGATGATCGGGAAACACAAGTTCCCTTAGGATCATTACCCATTTAACTCTTGGGCATCATTGCCCGCCGTTAGCATGAAAATAAATTTCATCTAACGGAAAACATGAACATATTTAATTTTGTAAATCATTTTTACAAACAACACAAGAAACAACAAAATAAATTTCTTTCAAGCATTCATGCAAACAAGTTAACTACATCAGTTTTTCATCATACATCTTATGGTGATTTATTTATCTGATCTTCTTGAAATTTTAAGCGAACATACATAGCTCAATAAAGAAACACATATAAAAAATTCACAGGAAACTAATGGCTCAATTAAACGAAAATAATTTTATATTATCATTCTACAAACTGGGCAGATTACATGTTATTAGAAAACAATTCATGGTAAATTCATAATAATCTGAAATTAACCCAATCTAAATCATACCGATATATAAATGACAAGCAACAACTTTTGTTCTTTGACCTAATCATTTTAGTATCATCTAGGTTACCTAGGATAGCCAAAACTATGACCAAAACGAAACTGTCCAGTATTTCAAAAATCATCATCTATTTTAATACAAACATTCAACGGTAAATGTACAGTGGATTATTCTCAAATTTTCACAATAGATACCTAATCATGTAATCTATGATTTGCAGAAGCCTGATTATCAATCAAACATATGAAATTATGCAAATAAATTACTTAAACCTAGCAACACCAAATCATATGAAACAAACAACAAAGATGAACACCTAAAGAGAAAGGGTTTCACATTCTATCTCAATTCCATTGATTCTGCACTGATTTTCCATGGTCTCCCTCTCTAAAATAAACCCTAGCTTTATCTCCATCTTCTCCCTAGCTTTTAGTTTTCTCCTCTCTAAAATTCCTTTCCTAAACATTTAGTTACAAAACCTTAATAATACTAATACTAATGTTAATAATCATAACTAATATTTACTATTATCTTTATTTCTTTTAATTGTCTTTTCATTTTCTATTCATTTTACTTATTTACTAAAATGAAATAATTAGGTGACTCTATTTCCACCCTAGCTTGTATCCTTTTAAGTTCAATCCACCCACCTAGGCTAAGGCTAAGGAACAACAACCTAAGCCACCAGGTTAACTAATCTGGGTATAACCCGACCCGAAATAGTAGCTAAAAATACAGGGTATTACATTTTACGGACTTAAAAGAAATTTCGTCCCGAAATTACGAACATGCGTATAATATGAAATTCCAAAAATAATTTAATCTAGGACACAATTCATAATCGCAATTACAACTAATACAATGACGCAAGCAATACACTGATCAAATCAAACAAGCATGCTTAGTATCACATCAACATATCCAATAATTTATTTTACGGTCCATTCAAGATCTAAAGCCTAGAGCTCTGATACCAACTTGTAACACCCCGAGTTCCGGATCAGGTCAAACCCATATGGATATCCGAACTCAAAGCGTTACGGGTCGGAAAGAGACTTAAAATTTTATTTTATTTTTATTTAAATCAAATTAATATATCAAAATTAATCAATATGAATAATTTCTTAGGTTCAAACTTATCCTTAACAATCTAGAAAACAAAACAAAGCTTGGCTAAGTTAGGCCAGATAAAGAACATCCGAGATTTGTCTAGGATGGATAAATCTACGTCCGTGGTTTTTTCAACTAACCATTATAAATACTTTATTAATTAGTGTCCTATTAATTGTTCATGATGAATGATTAATTATTTTTTCATGATAATGTTCATTTAATGAATATAATAAATACATATTTTTATTAGTAAATAAGTTTATTAAAAATTATGTATATAATGATCGGTAAAGAATTTGGTGCTGGCGAGTTTCGAACTCAGGTAACTGGTATCATCACCCAATGACTTTACCACTGTACTAAAGTAATCCCGGTTAAAAAATATATTAATAATTTTTAATGGTGGTAGTGAAAGAAGCATTGGATGATGGAAACAGTGGCGGGTATTTGTGAGTGATGGAGGTGGTAACATTACTGGTGGTGGAAAAAATAGTGGGCGTGGCTGGTTTTACGTACGTTGGTGGATGTTAATGAATTAGTGGACAATAATAGTTTTGTGTCTTTACAAAATGGGAAACATTTTATTGTGATAGATGTAGTTGGTTGTTTTTAGCACAACTGGTAAGGACAAAACACAAATATTTTGTGGAGGACACTAAATCATATAAGACAATATGATCATGACCACTGGATCACCCAAACGGGATCCCAACTATTTATAGTACCCGATCAAATAAATCACGGTTGTTAGTATATTAAAATAAAATTGATTACATTTCGAGAATACAAAACAAAGTTTGGACACGTTAGGCTAGATAAAGAACGATCAAATTTATACTTGCAGAACATGAATCTACTGCTATAAATGATCACATAATTAAAATTTAATAATAAATGTTTCATTGATATTTCATAATAAATGTTTCTTTAATTAACAAATGAATATATTTTTTTTGATACATAATAAATTTATTTGATATTAACCATATCAGTAAGCGTTAATAGTGGTTGTGATGGTGGGCAGTGGTGGGGATAATGGTGGTGGGTATTGGTGAGACTTGTGGAGTGGTGACGATAATATGGTGGTGGAGGAAGTAGTGGTAGTAGGGTGAGAAAATGGGTCCTCAGATAAGTAAATTAAGCACTAATGGTGGTTTTGATGGTGGGTGGTGGTGGTGGATCGACGGTGGGAATAATGGTGGTGGATATTGGTGTAGGATCAGAATCTCGCAGCAATAATGCCTCAGCGAAATTAACAACAACACAACACAACAGCGTCGCAGAACAATTTCAGAAATGATATAATAAATGACGTCAGCTAGAATCATGAGAAAGATGTGAGAGTCCTGCGAAAATTAGAGAGTTTGTGAGAGTAATATTTGTGAGGTTGCGAGAATGTCGCAAACCATATCCGAAAATAAAGGATAGATTAGCTGTCATCCACTATGTATTTTCCTATAAATAGTCATTCAGTTGTAAAGGAAAGAGAGAGATCTTTTTCTAATTGAGAAACAAGTAAATAGGAGAGAGAAAATCTAGAGTAGTGGCGGTTCTTGATTCCTTTATCTTTTCTTGTAAGATTGTTCAAAGATTCATCAATAAAATTAAGATTGTTCATCTAAAATGAGTTGAATGTTAATGAAATCTTGTGAGGGGTGTAGTGTAGGATTTCCTGCAACTACATAATGGCGCTAGAAACAGGGAAAGATTAAAGATTATTCTAGAAAAAATTGAAGATTAATATTGAGATTTGTGAAGATTTGGAGTGATTGATTAAGAATTTTACATAATCTCTTGCAATTCATTAATATTGAAGAGATGGCTAGAAGAAGAAGAAATACATCAGAACAACCAACTACTGTTAGAAAAAGTAAGAGAATTGTTGGAAGGGAAAGAAGTGAAATGGGAGAATCAACTAGAATGAGAAATAATGGAGAAAATAGAATTCAACCACCAGTTCAACAAACACTAATACAAAGAAGGAACATAGATTATGATAGGGTGAGTATACACACTTGGCAATCAAATTCAGCAGAAGAAGTAGAAGAAGAGCAACAAACCAGGAATCGTAGACAGGTAGAGAGAAATCAAGAAGCATATGAAGGAATAATTCATGGAGATGAGGAAATTGGAACGTTAGAAACGTTGAGACGAAGAATACACGAAGAAAGAAGAGCTGAGGCAGAAGAACGTACGAATTTAACAAGGCAAAATCACGAATTGAGGATGGAAAATATGAGACTACAGAGTAGAAGATCAAGAAGTATTACAAAATCATATTCCAGATCGACTAAAAGAGAAATGAGGCGAAACTCACCCACAATTAATGCTGGAAATAATAATCAAGAAGAAATATCAAATCCTAATGAAGAATATCGCGAAAATGGAGAAAGAACTGATGATCGTTACGTCCCACAAAATGAAACTTTTGATGATAGGAAAAATGGAAGAAATCATGAGAATGGACAACGTCAGGGGCAAAATGATCAAGATGGCGAAGAAAATCAAGAGGAAGGGTAGGAGAATTTTACATGAAAGAGAAACTCAAAGAAATCAACAAACGATTGAAGAAGAAATTGAAAGACATTATGCTGAACAAGCACATTTAACTTGCGAACGTGAAAGATTGAGAGCGGAAATAGAAGAACAAGAGCTTCAGGAAACAATTCGCCAGAACAATCACGACAACCGAGAAAGAAGACGAGCACAAAATCGAAATAACGGTAATATCAATGAAGAGTATAATAGAATACAGAGGATGGCTGAAAGACAGCGAATGGAATTAATAAGAAATGAACAAAATCATGAAGGGGAAAATGAGAGACATCATTATATGCGAATTCAAGATAGAGATGAAGAAGAGACTCTCAGAAGAAGACGAGACGAGGATAATGAAGAAGAAATGCAAAATTTCGCGAGAGAAGAAAGACATGAACGCAGAAGAAGGGAGGCGAAATTAAAAAGACCAATGGATCAAAATTCAGGTGTAAATAAACAAATCTTGAAAGAGTTAGAAGAAATAAGAGGAATGCTAAATAATAGAGGAGAAGTAGGCATACGACAGTTGGATGAAGCTATAAAAGAAGCTGCGAAAACTCCATTTACAAGGGAAGTACAACTAGGAGGAATACCTCCGAAATGCAATTTGCCCGCATTAACCAGCATTTTTGATGGAACAACTTGTGCAATTCAACACATTAAATCTTATGTGAGGTGTATGCTGCAATGGGAAAATCATGATGTCGTATTATGCAAGTATTTTCCATCCATCTTAACAGGGGAAGCGTTAAAATGGTTCGAAGGTCTACCAAAGAATACAATAACATCCTTCAATCATTTGTAGACTACAGTCCTGGGGGCATATATAAGTAATAATTCTTCACGACCTGGTATTGAAGACGTGTTTGGATTAAAACAAAGGATTGACGAAAGTTTGAAGCACCTAACTAAAAGACGGAGGACTATGTGTAGCGAAATGGCAGGCCGTGTAGATGAGAGATATCTTATCTTATCATTTATCAATGCTATGTTTGCAATCAACCTATTGTATATCCAGATTTTCAGAGTCAAGAATACGATCACAATGACTGAATTGCGAAAACTTCAAGAAGAATATATTTCTCTAGAGGAAAGGCAAAGTGAAATGGAATCATACCCAGTTGCGAATACCAGTTCACAAACAGTGAATGCAAGATTATTACCCAAGCTAATACACACATTGACGAATACTTCACAAGTACAACAAGAAAAGATGACAAGTAATAATCAACAGAAACTGGTGGCTATGGGAAGCCGAGATCAAGAGGAGTATGAAGGAGAAAGAAATTTCTACAATCGTGGTGGAAGTAACAAGATTCAAAGACTCGATCAGCCACAAGAAACTTATGGAGGTCAAAGACGAAATTATAATAGAGGACAAGGAGGTCTCAAGGTAGTATGGGAAGAAATCAAGATGCCACCTCTAAACGCAAGTGTGGAGAAAATATGGGAAGCTATAATTTTGATGGAGAATATACCAACACCATGGAACATGGGAACGGAACCACCTCCAAACCACAAAAGTCATGAGTTTTGTTCTTATCATCATTTTCATGGACATACTACAAATGATTGCAGAAATGTAAAAAGAATTATTTTGAGAATGATATATCAAGGAAAACTAAACCACTTTTTGGTAGGCACCCACAATCTCAACCATTGCCACCGACACCAAAACATCACAAAGCAAACACGATGAAAAAGAAGGAAACATTCTTCATAGAAGTTGGTGCAAAAGCAAAGAATCTATTCTGTCACTCTATCGTACATTCATACAAGACAATCGAAGATTTTCATGACAGTATTTTGAGTAGAGTGTTCGCAAGAGATAACGATGGAAGAGAAATTATGAATATTGTGAAAATCTCGCCACTAGAGGAATGAAAAAAAACAGGTTATTTCTTTTACCGCAGAAGAGATTCCCGAAGGTGAAGAGGTACATGATAATCCATTGGTAGTAAAGTTAGAAATTAACCCAAAACCGAAAGAAGATGAGGATGATGAAACTGAAGATTCATGAGCAATTAATAGGATTCTAATCGATACTGGAAGCTCTGTGAACATCTTATTTTATCATACTTATAAAACTATGGGAGGAAGAGATAATGATCTTATACCATCAACATATAAGATATATGGTTTTAATGGTACTGCCAACAAGCCTAAAGGGGAGATTACTATGCGAATTCCATTGAAGGGAATATCTTCTGAAATCCTATTATGTGTCGTTGATGTAGAATCACCCTACAATGCATTAATTGGTCGACCTTGGCTACATGGGATTCTAGGTGTAGCTTCAACTTTCCACCAGTGCATCAAATTCCCTCACCCAGCGGTGTAGGAATCATAAAGGGAGATTGGGTTGAAGGAAAGAGGTGTTACGAAACTGAGATAGAATCTTGCGAAGGAGAGCAAACAAGAAGGAAAATTGGCGACACAAAATCAAAAGACACAAAGAAGTGAGAGGTTGATGGTGAAATCGAAAGAAAAGAAGAAGAGATGTTGCGAAACTAATGCTAGCTCAGAATGAAAAAATGGCGAAAAAACAGTGACACAAAATAACAAAGAAGCAGAGGATAGCAAAGGTAATGTATGAATGATTGATTTGTTGCGACACTCTCGCAATAAATAAAATTCTCAAAATACATTTTATTGAATGACAAAATTGAGATTGTGAAATGCAAATACAATATGATGATGCAAGAATCTCGCAGAGATAATGAATTCTACAAAAAAATCAGAGAACAATGACAAAAGAGAAAGGGGCGAACCTTTATGGCGTACACCCTAGTTCGCGAATACAATTTCGCAAGAGGCAAATGTAAGACCTAAAGTACGTCATATAAGGGGGTACCTGTTGCATGGCTCAGGGAAAGGCTACACCGCCACCGGAACCTGAGTCATGGAGATTTGGGGTCAATAAAGCCCATCCGGGAGAGGCACCTTGGATTCTCAGCTTAAGCATATGACTTAGGTTGGGCGACTAAGGTAATAAGGACTCTCCCAAGGAGTGCAGAATCTGATCAAGGCGCCGAGGTACACGGTTGAGTCAAGAGTGCCAGGGGCGTTTGAAGCGTACCTTGCCATTCTTGACAAGTCTTGGCTTATACTGCACTCGGCCCGAAGAAAACCCCACTTAGGGTGCAGTCTCGTAACCATAAGCCCTATAGGTAAAAGGGATAAGAGGCTGCGAAAACAACTGGTTGTTGTTAAGACTGGATGGGAGGAGCTAACCTTGTATGGTAGAAGTACGCCTCCTTGAAGGGGCAACCAGGGGGAAGATAAGGGCGGCACCCTCCATTAGGGAGCTGATAAGTGTCTTAAGACGCAAATGTCATGAGG
This sequence comes from Papaver somniferum, assembly GCF_003573695.1. Classification (NCBI taxonomy): domain Eukaryota; kingdom Viridiplantae; phylum Streptophyta; class Magnoliopsida; order Ranunculales; family Papaveraceae; genus Papaver; species Papaver somniferum. The sequence continues at coordinate 127,723,965 of NC_039367.1, read as the reverse complement.
ATTTTTACTCGCAAGGGTATTAAGGCTTGTCATATTTGTGCAACAATCCTGAAGAGGCAATAATACAAAAGAAAAAGATAAGACGAGATCAATGGGTTTTCGCATGAAAGTGCGAAGACGTCCTGCGATTTCGTCGCAAGACGACAATGTCATGGGGCTTTATTTTCGCAAGAATATTTAGGCCTGTTATATTGTCGCAACATTCCTGAAGAGGCCATAATACAAAAGAAAAAGTTAAGGCAAGATCAATGGGTTTTTGCATGAAAGTGCAAGAACGTCCTGCGATTTTGTCGCAATGACAAGAGGTGGCATAATAAGACCTTTAATTAGGAAGGCAAAATAAGACCACACAGGAATGAGATTTTGAAAAGAATCGAAATTCACTTCGCATAAGATGCGAAATTATAATAAACAACTGCGAAGTTGAGGCACAAAAAGAAAAATCTGCAAAATCTCTCATTTGGATACAAATAACAGAGGCAAGTATGGGAATGAATGAAATTAGAAAATGTTATTTGTCTCCACATGATAGATTTACGCAAAAATTAAAAAATTAATGATTATATTGATTAACCATATTGCAAGGAAGAATTGTTTTAATGAATGCAGGTCAAAATGAAAGAAACTCATATATTAAGGAATATGGAAACCAAAAGAATTCGCAAATATACAGAAAGAGGAATAAATGTACAAGTATTACAGAAGATTAAAGAAAGAAACAAAACTACTTCTTAGTTGATCATCTTCATCAGACTTGTTCCCTTCTTCGTCTGCATCAGAACCTTCATCACCATCAGATTCTCATCATCTTCGCTATCAGAAATAATCAGACTGGGAATGTTCTTTGGGATCTCCTCCAAGAGACAAGGATAATCAGAATGAGGAATACTATGGTCATCACAAACCATTTGAATAGTTTGATTGCGAAAATGCATAGCATCATTCTTAAAGTTCGCAACAGTGATCTTGATTTGATTCTTTAATCTAGAATACTTGTCGTTGCGAGAAGAAAGATTCTTTGCGAGTTCCACTTTTTCAGCTTCAAGTTCCTCAATCCTTTTGCGATATCTACTTTCAGAATCTGCGAGCAAAAGGCAATCAATTAATAACTTGATGAAAATTCATAAGAAACAAAAGATTAGTATTGGAGAACAGTTAATAACCTTCTCTGTCAGAAATCATATCTCTAATCAAGGCTGTATGCTCAACTTGGAGACTAACATTTACACCTAAATCTTTTCTGGCATCTCTAAGATTTTCGCAGCCCAAGCGAATTCATCCTCATTACTTATAAGAAGACGAGAACGAATTTGGTTTTCTCTCACAGAGCTCGGTATTCTTGCGGTTAGCTTCATCTCGTTCAAGTTGAACTTCAAGAAGGGTCTCTTGGAATTTCGCCAAAGCCTTAGCACCTTGATCAGAGATGCGATCCTTATCATCTATGAGACTGCTAATTTTGGTTCTCACTCATTGATTTTCTCTTTAGAATTAAGAAAGAGACGCTTAAATCGGTTGGCTAAGCCTAAACTAGATCTATGGTCAATTTCTAAGAGGCGAAATTTGGATCTTAGTTCATTCAGGAAAGAGATGAAATTTTATCATTTGAGAAACTATTTAAAGATTTATTAAGACGCTCAAGAAGGGTATCATTATCCAAGGCATTAGGAAATGAACGAAGAATGGTAGCTTCATCAGAAAGACCATAAATGTCTGCAAAAAGGATCAATTAAATAAGATAAAACAACAGGATGAATGAATGAAAGGAAAGGAGAAAAGTAACATACCATAGAGCTGATTATTAGCTTGCTGAAGACTAGAGATTTTGTTCTTATACGAAGAAGAATCAATTTCTAGTTGTCTGTTTTCTCGCGAAGACATTTGACTTCAGCTTCCATTCCTCATTCTTTGTGCGAAATTGAAGATTCTTCTTTCAAGATTTTCGCGTCTCCTCTCTAGATCTGAGGCAACAGCGAAAGAAGCTTTTCCAGCCTGCGAGAAAATATAAAAAGTATTAAAATAGAAAGAGATTTTGAGTTACAATAATGAAAAATAAAAGGATAAAGCATACCAGACTATTAAGAGAATGCAGGAAATGGGAGTCACTGATCTAGAAACTCCGCGAAGAGAAATCCATCCACATCGCAAAGAGAACATTAGCATTATCTCCCATTCCTTGCAAAGAATCAGAAAAGAGGCCAGAGAGCTTAGCCATAGAAGATTCAGATGGAGAATCTTCATTTGCAGCAAGGTCATCATTATCCTCATCATCCTCATCATTCTCGGAGTTTTCATGAGAAGGAATATTTGAAGGAGAGGAAGAACGACTTTTCTTTTCTTTGAAAGGAGCAGTTGGTTTTTCCCTGCGAAGAGCACCTTTGCCTTTATCACCAGTCTTCGCAACATTGGCAGGTTCTTCTATTTCAGCAATAATCTTCACACACAGATAGAAATAAGAAATAGAGGCAACAATATATGTTTAAAATCATAAGAGAATATTTCTTACCTCAGTGTATGAGCGAAGAGCTAACAAGGTACTAGCTTCCCAGTCCTGTTATAACTATCTTTCAGTTTTGGATCTGTAGAATGTCGCAAGAGTCAGCGAACAAAAGAATAAAGACAAATAAAGAAATATAAAGTGCGAAACTGGAAGAAACATACCTCTTTCTCCTTCTCGGGCCAAGAGAATACCCAAGGTTGATAGAGCGAGATTCTCAGGAAGAACATTTGACCCAGCAATGTAAGGTCCTTTAGCATCAAGGGAAAAACACACCATTTATCATCTTTGGATTGGCGAGGAGTTGTGTTCTTACCAGAATGCCAATCAATGTCTTGCATGAGTATTTTAGCTTCATCAATGTTATCTTTCCTTTTAACGAATACCCCAGCGAGTATTCTCTTTCTTCATGGAGATCAATTCATAATTTTCAAAGAAACTCGCTACTGTGTATTTCTCAGCAATTATCTCCAAGTCTGCGAATTTAGGATCCCTAAGTTCTTTGGAGTACAGAGATCCTTTACCAGCACCACGGTTAGCGAACTCTAGCATCAGACGGATGCAATCCCCACTCAATTGGAAGATAGCTCGCGAAAATCCCGAGTGAGCGAGAATTTCATAGAACAGAGGAATATCTGGGTCATAAAGAGGAATGGGGAGACCTGCGAGAATTGACCTAGCGAAATTATGATTGATTGATCATCACAATATTGATCAGAGAAAAGTTTGATAGAAAGAATTGACTTGGCACTTTCACCAGGAATGGTAGAAAGTGTGAAACCTTTCTCAGCAAGATCTTTTTGGACGTCTTTTAATTTTCTCATGTTATGGCCACTTGGAGGCATATTGAATATAGAGTATGGGAATGAATAAAAAGTAAGAAGATTGAAGAGGGAAAATTACAGTAGCAGAACTTAGAAGAACAATAGAGTTGCAGAGATAGAGATAAAAAGAGAAGAGAAAGTAAAAAGAAAGTGGAAAGAAGAGTAAGAAGATATATAAAGAAGATTTTTTACTCGAAGAAATAAACACCATTAAGACGAAAAGACGTGAGCGGTTGAAAAGCAGCGGTTACAGAAGACGTGTCAAGAAACAGATGGAAGAAAAATACGTGTGATAAATGCAGAATATGAAGAGATGAACAGCTGGCATTTCTCACATCATTCTCTACTTTGCAGAGAAGATATGAGAAGAGGCAAGATGTAGGATCAGAATCTCGCAGCAATAATGCCTCAGCGAAATTAACAACAACACAACACAACACAACAGCGTCGCAGAACAATTTCAGAAATGATATAATAAATGACGTCTGCTAGAATCATGAGAAAGATGTGAGAGTCCTGCGAAAATTAGAGAGTTTGCGAGATTAATTTTTGTGAGGTTGCGAGAATGTCGCAAACCATATCCGAAAATAAAGGATAGATTAGTTGTCATCCACTATGTATTTTCCTATAAATAGTCATTCAGTTGTAAAGGAAAAAGAGAGATCTTTTTCTAATTGAGAAACAAGTAATAGGAGAGAGAAAATCTAGAGTAGTGGTGGTTCTTGATTCCTTTATCTTTTCTTGTAAGATTTTTCAAAGATTCATCAATAAAATTAAGATTGTTCATCTAAAATGAGTTGAATGTTAATGAAATCTTGTGAGGGGTGTAGTATAGGATTTCCTGCAACTACAACTGGTGGAGTGGTGACGATAATGTGGTGGTGGAAGTGGTAGTAGGGTGAGAAAAGGTGTCCTAAGATAGGTAAATTGTTTAGTCACCCTTGGTTAATTTTTCTTTGTTTTGTTTTAGTTTGATTTAGTTTTCAAATTACTTTTTTTTTATTATATTTTTAATTTTTTTTTAAAAATAAAATAAAATTAAATTAAAACAATTTTTAAAGGACAAATTTTTCCAAAAAAGAAGATGTTGTGATTTTAAGATTTGCCGGGTAGGGGGCAGGAAGAAAAATGAAACCTATAAAAAAATTGACCAAACACAAGGCTACGCGCGAATTAATTGTAATCGGTTCAGTTTCTCACATTTCTCTTTATTCCCCTTTTTTGTCATGGTTTCTGTTTATGTCATTATTTCTCCCCTACTTCATAGGATTACGCAAGGCTACGCGTGAATTAATTGTAATCGATTCAGTTTCTCACATCTCTCGTTATTCTCCTTTTTTGTCATGATTTCTGTTTTTGTCATTTCTCCCCAACTTCGTGTAATTATGCATGCTTGAGAAATAGTTCATGATAATAGGTAAAGAGACAAGAAAAGAAATGGATCAAGAATTAAATTTTATTATAAATTTTAGGAAAATGAATAAACACAAATCTATGCATGTAAATTGGGAACCCAACAATTTATATCAAAGAGAAAAATTAAATTCTAATGCTAACATATTTTGCAAGATTAATCTTATTGATTTTAAGTAATTTTAGGTGTTTTTAGTTTTGTTACAAGTTTGGTGAATGACCTTTGATGATATTTTTTTGAAGTAGTGAACGAAGTAATGTTCTACTGCCCATTGGATTTGCTCTAACGATTAACTATGTTTGTCCCACAAGGTTGTATGACTTACATAAGATTCTAGGATAAGGACATGTTTATTAACTAACTCCTCAAAACATTTAGACCTGGATCGATCGGTTCAATTATTCTCAGACAACTACGACATGTATGAACGATGGATACATTTGAAACACATATCCTTGCATGTGACGTTACGGCACGGGTTGAGACCTAGTATTATATATGAAACATCAATTTACGCTTCAAACAAATACAAGTTAAAAATTCAATCACTCAACTACTCTTTCCTAACTTCCGCTGCGCAACACTAATAAATCTGCAAGGAATGTCAATCGGGGTGAGATGACATCTCAATATAATGCAACCCCATTCTCTAAACATGTGAAAATAAATATCAATAAATCAAAGAGAACATACAACAAGATACTTTGCACAACTTCGAGGATTCAATTATATGTTCAATAACAAGCTCACACAATATCAATAATATTTCAGACAAATAATCCAATTTACGATTCAATACATCATTGATTCACAACACAATTATGTTTTCAACAATTCATCCATTTTAATTTGATACATCAATTCACATATTAATATAGTCACAGAGAAGTCATGAGTTCACGGTACGAAAACCTTGGTTCGTACACCCACCTATCGTTTATCAGCATGGACAGCCTCCATCGATGGTCAGGAACAAAAGTTTCTATGGGGATCATACCCATCTGCTCTCGAGGATCATTAATCGTTTCATTCACTGTAGGAAAACCTTGGTTCGTACATCCACATATCGTTTACTGGCACGGATAGCCGCCATCGATGGTCGGGAAACACAAATTTCCATGGGAATCATTACCCATTTAACTCTCGGGGATCATTACCCGCCGACCTCCGTTAGCATGAAAATAAATTCCATCTAATGGAAAAACATGAACTCATTTTCTTTTGTAAATCATTTTTACAAACAACACAAGAAACAACAACATGAATTTCTTTCAAGCATTCATGCAAACAAGTTAACTACATCCATTTTGCATCGTACATTTTAGGGTGATTTATTTATCTGATATTCTTGAAATTGTAAGACAACATACATAGATCAATAAAAAAACACATATAAAATATTCACAGGAAACTAACGGCTCGATTAAACGAAAATGATTTTATATTATCATTCTACAAATTGGGCAGATTACATGTTATTAGCAAACAATTCATGGTAAATGCATAATAATCTGAAATTAATCCAATCCAAATCATACTTATAGGTAGATCGCAAAGCAACAACTTTTGTTCTTTGACATAATCATTTTAGTATCATCTAGGTTACCTAAGATAGCCAAAACTATGACCAAAACTAAAATTGTCCATAATTTCAGAAATCATCATCTATTTTAATACAAACATCCAACGGTGAATTTACGGTGGATTATTCTCAAATTGTTACAGGAGATACCTAATAATGTTATCTATGAACTGTAGAAGCCTGATTATCATTCAAACATATGTAATTATGCAAATAAATTACTTAAACCTAATAACACAAAATCATATGAAATAAACAACAAAGATAAACACCTAAAGAGAAAGGGTTTCACATTCTACCTCAATTCCATTGATTCTCCACTGATTTTCCATGGTCTTCTTCTCTAAAATAAACCCTAGCTTTATCTCCTTCTTCTCCCTAGCTTTTAGTTTACTCCTCTCTAAAATTCCTTTCCTAAACTTTTAGTTATAAAACCTTAATAATACTAATGTTAATAATCATAACTAATATTTACTATTTTATGTTTATTTCTTTTAGTTGTATTTTCATTTTCTATTCATTATACTTAATTACTAAAATGAAATTAGGTGACTCTATTTCCACCCTAGCTTGTAGCCTTTCTAGTTCAATCCACCCACCTAGGTTAAGGCTAAGGAACAACAATCTAAGCCACAAGGTTAACTAATCCGGGTATAACCCGACACGAAACAATAGCTAAAAATACAGGGTATTACAGAATTAGTTTCCTGTTATAGCTCTTCCTAGATGGATGGTCGAGATCTAAAGGCTAATACTAAAACCCTAAGAACATGGTCATCTTCTTTGCCTACAAAAGGGAAACAATAACCATAATTATTGTATCCAAGAAATTGGAACTCATTACGGCTAAGGTCAATAAAGAGAATCAAAATCACCACCAAGTATTACTACTTACAAGTTGATCGATGACGGACTACAAATTACATATACCAAGTATTTATTATGAACTATTCTCTCATTATTATTGTGTGACTGTCATGAAGTTCGCAATAACATGTTGATAAAAAAAATTATAGTTTCCATATGAGCATGCATTTAGAACTCATGATCATAACTATATACAATAGTCGAAGATCTTGTATATAAGTGTAAAATCATGTTCAAGTTGTCATATACACTTAAATATTCTTAATTCCTTATTGTCATGATAAAAACTGTAACACATAATTCTAAACACTCTTACTTATGTAGCTTATCTAGATGTTGGTAAACTTGCTACTAAGGTATATATATAATTTTTTTTTCTTTAGTACCATCATTAATGTTGAAATGAACTTAACTTGAGATTTTACTTTAATTGGATAGCTGATGACATAACATAAAATCTGCAATCTCAAAAAGAGTAAAAGTTGTGCTACTGAATTTTGATTCAATTGTTGATGACACGATTGATTAAGTTCGATGAAATTATAGCTGATGGTGATGGCAACGAGCCCACTTGCATTTTAGGATTTAGGTTTCAAAGAATTTTTTTTTTCTTCTTGTTGTTATACATTGGTCTAATTTTGTATCAACTGATACTACTATAGGGGATTGGCATCGTATGCCATTTTTTTTGTGTGAAACTAATATTGTTGGTGATATATGATAAATTTATGTTGAAACCAGGTTTGGTTTCAACTGATTTTGAAAAAAAATTAAATAACGTCAATACCAATGATTTTTTTGGTGATACACTAAGTTTGTGCTATAACCAGGTCTGGTTTCGAATGATTATGTTGAATTTTGTCTTTGATACCAGTGTTGAAATACAATAAAATTTTATTGATAAGGTAATACTTGGTTCGGTTTCAACTGGTTTTGCCGAGTTTTTGTCGTTGGAAATACAATAGCTTTATGTTGAAACCAATTTTGGTTTTAACTGACTTGGTTGAGTTTTTGTCATCAAAACCAATATTTTTGGTGATGCAGTAAGTTTATATTGAAACCAAGTTTGTTTTCAACTGATTATATTGAAACCAGGGTTGCAACCTTTTTTTTTAGTTTCAACTATCTGAAAGAAAAAAGTCAGACTCACAACTGACTCGAGTTGAATCAGTGTTGACTCAATCTGACTCGAGTTCTGATTCGGTATGAATGAGACCGATGAATAAGGTTGGATGTATTTTGTGTTATGTTTAACGGACTAGGATAATTCATGGGTTTTTGTAGTCGAAAGTATGGGTCTTTGAAAAAACGGGGGTCTAACAACCACACCCAATATTCCGCTTAGCAATCTGTATGAACTATCTCCAATATAATTTTAAGAGAATCAAATAATCAGTCAGACTCAATCTTAATAAAAGTATATCAAAGAGTTATATCTCACTTTCTTGATTCAATACTTACTCAAGCAAATATAAATCTGCGAGCATAATTGAATACAAGAGAAATAATTTGAACAGTACCAAAGACCAATGTTCAAGGATCAATCAATTTCAATCAGTAACCAAAGGTTGGATTTCCCAATTGATCGATTCAACGCAAAACCTGTGATATTTCAATTATATAACAAAATATAATGCTAAAAAGAAATAACACAGACACCAGAAGTTTTGTTAACGAGAAAACCGCAAATGCAGAAAACCCCCGGGACCTAGTCCAGATTGAACAAAGACTGTATTAAGCCGCTACAGACACTAGCCTACTACAAACTAACTTCGGTCTGGACTGTAGTTGAACCCCAATCAATATCACACTGATCCAAGGCACAGTTGCGCTCCTTACGTCTCTGATCCCAGCAGGATACTACACACTTGATTCCCTTAGCTGAACTCACCCACAACTAAGAGTTTCTACGACCCAAAGTCGAAGACTTTGATAAACAAATCTGTATCACACAAAAAAGTCTACGGTAATATATAAATATGTCTACCACATAAATACCTACGAGTTTTTGTTCCATATTTTGATAAATCAAGGTGAACATGAACCAATTGATAACCCGGACTTATATTCCCGAAAAACAGCCTAGAATTATCAATCACCTCACAATAATCTTAATCGACTAGCGAAAGAAGGTATTGCGGAATCACAAACGATGAGACGAAGGTGTTTATGACTTCTTTTATATCTTGCCTATCAGAGAAATCAATCTCAATCCAATCTTACGATTGTACTCAAATACGATAGAAACAGCAAGATCAGATCACGCAACTACAAAGAAAATAGTTAGGTATGGTTCACAATCCCAATGAAGTCTTTAAGTCGTTAACCTACAGGGACTCGAGAAGAAACCTAAGGTTAAAGGAGAATCGACTCTAGCTAATACAACTAGTATCACACAGAAAGTGTGGGGATTAGGTTTCCCAGTTGCTAGAGTTCTCCTTTATATAGACTTTCAAAGCAGGGTTTGCAATCAATGTTAGCTTAGTAACAAAGCATTCAATATTCACCGTTAGATGAAAACCTGATTAGATTCAATCTAATATCTTTCAACCGTTAGATCGAACTTAGCTTGTTACACACAAATGAAATGCACATTTATTTAGGTTTGTGTAACCATACCCAAACATGTACACTTAGTTGGTTCAACAGTAATTAACCAAATGGTTAGCCATATGAGCACTTCCATATCAATCATATTCTTCTTTACCACAACTAGTTCAAATGACTCAAATGAACTTGTTAGAGAGTTGTTCAATTGCTTAGATCTTATAGAAGTATACAAGACACAATCGAAGCAAAAATGATTTGATTCACTCGAATCAATTCATGAACTTTATGGCCACGGTTTGCAATTATGCATTCCTTAATTTATATAAGTTTAAGTTCACGAGTAACCGTTTTTAGAAAATAACCAACTTAAGTATGCATACTGGTACGCGTACTTAAGTACCCGAAATAAGTTTGTTTTCAGTTCATAAACTCCAGCAGAAATTCACGGGACGTGAACATCCGAAAGTGTGCGTACTGGTATGCGGACTTTAGTTCAGGTTTTCTTGAGCAACAAAGTACGCATACTTTGGTTCAAGGAATAAGGACTTACACACGTATGTGTTACCACACAATGTTTATATCCTTACAAGGTTATATATTCTAAACTCTCATTTCAATCGTTTGAACATTCTTAGAGGACGTTATATAGTTGTTGTTCACAAACCATTTTTCGTCAAAGCGATTTTCAAGTAATTGAAACTAATTATGACTTTCATCACTAGTAAAGATGAACTTGGCCAAAGCGACAGCTTACCAACACATATTTCGAGAAATAGATAAGCGAGATAAACTCGGCTCGAAATAGCAAATGTGTATAATCAAAGTCTATATAGCAATACGACTTTTGTCTCAAGATAGGAGATAGAGTAGATAGACTTTTGAGTGATAGATAAGTTCAAGTCTCCACATACCTTTTAGTCGATGAAGTTCCACCAGTTCCTTGACTAGTTCTTCGTCTTTGTATGATGATCGTCATGGAGTCTTGAGCTCAACTACACTTTCTATCCTAGTCCGAGACTTAGCTATAAGTAGACTAGAAATCAAGACTTATAGTTTTTATCACTAACATTGACAAACATGCTTGAGATAGCAACACATGTGAGTTCGACCGAGCAGTGCTTTAAAAATCTTCCCCTTTGTCAATTTTAGTGACAAAACTATCAATACATATGGAATATAAAATAAATAAATAAACTTTTGTAGCTTCTCTTCCACATGTTTGATTTCCTTGGTTCTTCAACATTACTCGAAATCTTCGTCACTTCCAAGTACTCCAATGATTCCAAAGGATGTAAGTTTAATTTCATTGTTGTTAAAAATCCGTAGCCATAACAATGAGAAAAGAAGAATTCTCGATCATTGTTACACAGTGTCATAGTATTATTACACAACATCAAAGTTCAATTGTATGACAACTTTGACAACAATACTATGGTGATATATATTACTCCCCCTTAGTCAATACTCCATCTCACATGGAAACCATTCCCCCTTACATAATGATCCGAAAACCATATGTATTTGTAGTGTGAACTACACATTAATTCTCCCCCTTTTTGTCAATAAAATTGGCAAAGGTACGAAAACTAGTGGGATCATAATGAAATTTCCATAGAGACATTTCATGACCAAAAGAAAGTACATATCAACTTTTTATATGCAATCATATAGCCGAACCTAGATGCTTTCATCAAGGAGTTTATAAAGATACAAGATAACCCCTATAATATTCCACAGCCGCACTCCCCACAAAGATTTGGCAATTAAGCACAAGTTCAATTAAGAACTCTCCCCTATAAAATGTCATTCCCGAAATAACAACAAGAGAAACCTTATTTTCACAAGAAAAGAAGGATTTCTTTGGACATAACAAATCACATACAAATATGAATTTGAATCCAAAAATACTCAATTAAATTAACCACATGAAAACCCATGATTAATTTAATCGGAAATGCTCAACATAAGAGAACTTACGGAGCCACACAGTATATACATAAAAAATATGGATCAGGGAAGATCAATACTGCGGAATAGACAAGGATTCATCCTATTTTCCATCACTATTTGCACAATGACATACAATAGACATAATCCTCGTAAACAAAAGTTTTATCCTTTCTTCCATCAAAATATGACATAAAAGGCTTTAACTTTTGTAATGTCAAAAATTCATTCATTATTTTATCAATACATGCATATCGACATATGAACGACTCAACTTTTGACAAGGTATGGGACAATCATAGTTCACGGACGCAAACACACATATCCCATAACAAATTGCAATATATAAAACCATAAATATTAATACTGCAAAAATTATCTTCCAAACAATTTTTAGAATTTAAACAAATAAACTAAAAAAATGAAGATGAAAACGTTGGACATAGCTATGTGTAATCACAATAATGGCTATTCCAAACTCTAGTTATTCTTCATAAAACACAAGAATAAAATTCTCATAAGAAGATTTCCTAGAAAAAATAAAATCAACAAGCTAAAGAACAAGGACAGACTCTTAAACCATCAAAACCTAACACAAACTGAAATCAAATAGACGATTTCGAATCCTCACGAGCCTTGAGGTCTTTGAGCTTGTGATTGACAACATCTAATGCTTCTTCAGAGAAGATATCCTCATTGAGAAGATCTTTAACATGTGTCATTATGAGACCAAGTTCAGAAGTAACCTTTTTCAACTCAGTTCTTGACACATCAAGACTCTTCAATGTATCAACGAGCTGCAGTTTTGTTTCCTAAAAATATTTAAGAAAATCATGAACCACTTCAGCAGAAACCATATTCTCACTCTCAACATCCTGATGTGTATAGGCATAGTAACTTGAGGCATTAAGATGATCATCTTCTACTATGGTTCTTTTCTTCCTCCCCTTGGACTCGAAACCAATACCTTTGTCAAGAAAACCTTTTGCAAAACCGCTAGAGTTAGAAGAAGAAGACATTCTTGACAAACCACAAAAAAGAATTCCATAGTATGCGTATGAGACTCAAGGGTTTTGGTATTTGAATGGTTTCTTAGGGAAGGTAACTTTTAGGGTTTCTAAAAATTAATTCGTCACAGTAACACGGGTACTCGTACGAACACAATCTTGACCCAACAACAAAGGTACGCAACCGGTTGTATTTTTTACGACAAGACAGAATTTCTGCTATGTGAAAATTATCACAAAAATTTTTGGCTCAATAAATTTTATATCTCTGTAGAAAAAAATTTTAGAGCACAAGAGTAGCATGCAACATAGTTGCAAGGAAAAACTTCTTCGGAAACGAGAAGGAAAAACAAAGAGCCTCTTTAGACACAAGTAATACTTAAGCAAAGTTGTCTATAGACAATAGTTTAGCTATAAACGATAAGAAAATAGCTCAACTAAACAAAAAACAATTTTGACAGAAGTATACCTGCTTATTAATACAACTTACCCAACACGATTTTTATGAGTAAGTTCTCAACCCTTGTGATTAATTAGCACAAGAATGAGCTCTCAGCTCATTAAATGAACGAAGTTCATGGTTGAATTATTTTTTCCTTTCAAGTCTAGAAAATAATCTCTTTTGACGTGTGAAAAGGCGAGGGTACCCAAATATACCTCAAGCTAAAACTTTTCCTACCTATAAGTCATTTATCCGAAAGTGATTGTCTATGGACTGAGTCGAGACAATACAACTAATCGGTTCACACTTCGTGTGATCGTCTATGGATACGAGATCGAGACAATACAACAACGAAGTATGTTTACTTGATACAAAGGTTCGGACTTAACCAAACACAATAGGATTGCTTATCAAGTAAATAGGAATTAACATTTGTGTAGTTTACTTTAATTATAATAAAACAATTATAATGCGGAAAATAAAAGTAAATGACACAACAAGATTTTGTTAACGAGGAAACCGCAAATGCAGAAAAACCCCGGGACCTAGTCCAGAATTGAATACTCTCAGGATTAAGCTGCTACACAAAATTACACCTAATTTCGTATAGTTGAGACCAAGTAACTAACCTCATAGTTCACTTAGTTCCGTCTGTATTCCCACGCCTCCGACCTATGAATAAGTCACGTACTTGGAACAATCCCTTTGGTTCGTATTCCAAACAGTAAAGGAACAAGAAATCTGTTTGGTATCAAATCTATTCAACCAAGTGATATGAGTCGGACAAAGGCTCTTCCGTTTATCTTAACATAAACTCCTTCGTCGGGTCTAGATCTATATTATGTTCAATCACCCTAAGGTAATCGTTTAAGATTAAGCCAACAACATCTTTAATCCGAAGAACCGTGTTGATGCCGATCTACTAAATTAATCAATCCAATATACCACAAGGATAAAACGATTATTAATTGGATCTTCTTTTACCGAAACAAGTATTGTGCACACCAAAGATTATAAAACCCAAGTCAGATCTTCAATATCTTCTTTGTCTTCAAATCTTCTTAAATCTTCAATAAAAACCTGCACACAATCACTTGAATCTCTTGTGATCAATCATGCATAGAACGGAGTCTGTTAACAATGGATTATCACAAGATCGTCTTTAGAACTAACAACAGTCTAAAGATCCCTGTCGAAACTCTGAACTAGTTTGAGTGAATCTTATATCAGAAGAGAAGATTCTCAAGAATAAACAAACTAGGTGCAATCAAATTTCAACCACCGTTAGTCAATCAAATCAATCGATAACAAAGATAAACCGCAATTATCTAGTTTCCCACCAATGGGTCGTGTGATCGCTGTCATAGGCGTCAAAAATAATTACACTTTCTTACCACTAAAAATATATAATATAGCAAGGGCAAGAAATGATCGTTCCCACAGAGAGGACTAGGTTGTCAATATGTTTTGGTATCTTAAGCAAACAAAAGGGGGATATTATGATTTTGATATACTAAAATAAAATAAAAGAAAAACAAAGAAATAAAGCACACAATACAAATATGTGAAAGTATTGGTCAAGGATATCGTTTTCATCCACAAACATGCTTTTCAACAATAACCAGAATTGATATTTAATCTCAACTTTATTAAAAGTCCTAAGATATCTTGATCGCAAGTATATCTCGCTAATTCCCTGATTTCATCACAACCACATTAAAAGATGCATATGTGAATTCTTCCTAGAAAGCAACCTAAAGTGTAAAAGCACAATTAAGTTTAACTCCCTAAAAGCATTGATTTCTATGGAATAACACTAATCAAAGCAATCGAACGTGTAAAAAAGCACTAATCCGATTTAACCAAGGTTATGATCCACTTGTGACTACTAGGATGCATCACTACAAGCAATACCCACAATTATGCTACTTGCAATCAGGAATTATCACTTTTACGTATAATAACCCTAATCTAGCAATAGAGATGAAAACTAATTCAACCGATTCGCGACTCGACTAAACATGTATTTAAATCATATAACAATATTAATAGTGAATCATAAGCAACAAAGTATGGAGACAAAACTAATTCATTGCATAAAAATCATGTTTGGAATTCAAAGTTATTCCTTAACCAAAAGAAAACTAGCTCATGTTCATGGAGTTCATCCAAAGAAGTAATAAATCTATCATGTTGTAAACCCTAGAACAAAAGTAGAAGATAAGATAAAAGATATGTAGAGAGATAAGTCTCTCTTTTATACTTTCTTCCCTTTTCTCATTTCTAACCCTCAGCCATCTCCAACCGTATTAGGCTTCTGCAACATAAGAGGCAGAGCCCAAGTCCATCTGAGTAAAAATTACTGGATCGGTGAGTTAACTCAGTTGACTCCGATTCAGCCAGAGTTCTGTCTGTTCTGGCGTATTTCCGGCTTGTTCCGAGCTCAATTATAGTTCCTACCCTGCCGGCCTAATATACATCAAATTCAAACCATTCCAGCAGACCTTTTCTAGCTTCAGTTCATGCATTCTGTTGCAGCACATTTGTCTCCATAGTTTCACCAAATTCTTTACTTCTTATTGCCTTAGTTCAGCTGCAGGCTTATTGTGCAGTTCCCATTTCCTGCAGCATAAACTCCATCCCTGTAATCATACACAAAACATTCATGCATTCACAGACCATTCAATTCCAGTGCACACTATTTCCACCAGTTCCATATCCAACCGCAATTCTCAATGACAGCGACTACAACCTCATTTTTTGTTCAACTGCGCTACTATTACCTGCTCAAGTTCATAAACATCCATCGGAACAACCCTTTAACTTTACAGGGCATATTCTTGCACTACAGCATCAGCAGCCAAACCAACTCAACATCCTTACACATCACCTGCAATGCATTGAAACCAACCTGCAATACTAGCTGAAACTGCCATTCTCAACTGCAACAAGGCCTCAAACAATTCACTGTCACAACCATGTCAATTCCTTGCCTTCATTACCAATTCCATCTGCATTCAGCTACATAACCACCACATTCCCATCCTCAACTGCCACCATTTCCTCCTGCAGCTTCACAACACCACAAAACCCATTTGTATTCATCTCAGTTCAACCACCAACACAACTGCTGCAACCTCAGAAACCCTGTCCTAAACATTCATCTAAGTTGTTGATATTTCTCAACAGCAAACCCTCAATACCACTGGCACCTGCAACCATATCACTTAGCACAACAACAAGTATCAGCGCAATACAAGAGGAGCATAACCAATTTCAGCTTCTATTTCCTCCACCTGCATCACTTGTATACAAACCATGAACCTCAACACCCACACAGTAGCTACTAGGTTCATATCTGTCTTCTATCCTCCACACCCATTCTGCATCACAGACCTAACTCCTCCAGCTGCAACATTCTGCAATTTCAGTTCTCAAATACAGCAGCAACACACAATCTGCTTCATTACAAACCGTCTCAGTACTTTGCTTTCTCTCTGGATACCACCTGAATCCTAATACATTCATCTAATAATCCCTGCATTCTTCACACCTGAGTCATTTCAGATCCATTTGGACAACAACAACACACAGCTAGAACAGCATTAACTTCACTGCCTAACTGCATCTGCAATTCCATCTTGAGATATTCTGTCACAACAACACCAACAGTGCATTTATCTGATTTGTGAACCTGCTATATTCTCCAGATTCTAGTACCCATTCTTAATGTCCTTCCATGTAACTTACAACTGCTCTTGCTCATTGAAACCACCACTTTAACCTCCAATGGAAGCCACTGCACCACCATCTTCATTCCCTGATTTCAGTCTCATCAAAACCCTAACCTCATATCTTGAACCGACAACAACTCAATCAACCCATTCAATTGATCTCAGATTCCTCAAATCAGCCCCTTACAACTCACAAATTCGAACCCATCTTCTAATTCTTCTCTTAATCCTTCTTTATCACAGCAAACCCAATCTTCAAATCAACATCGACCCCCATTTCAGTAGATACCAAGTCTTCGTGATCTTCTCAGCATCTAAATCTCCTTTTCTTCTTCTCGATTTCATCATTTGTTCTTCATCAGTTCATCTTTTTTCTTCGATCTGAAACAGCAGCAGCCGGTCTTCCTACTCCTCTGAGTCTGAGTTCAAACAAATGATTGAGAGAATTCAATTTCTCTTAATTTTAGGGCTTGCCTGCCTGTAATAACATGTGATGGTCATTGACACCCACAGTGGATAAGGGCCACCTCTGCTGTCTGATTATACTTCCAACTGTCAGTCTTAGAAGACTGACAATACAATTTCCTGCATAATTCTTGTTCTTAACTCCTTGGAGAGTTGTGTGCTTGCTAGCTTCGAGTCCACAAATATCCAATGTTGTCAATTGATGCCATAAGCCGCCATTTCTTCTTCTTTTGCTCCGAATGACTCCAAAGTACCTAAAAACTCAAAAGTAAACATAAGATACATAATTTACATGAAAACTCGCAAAGAAGGCATAAATAATAGATAAATATCAAGGTGTTTTAGACACCTATCAAATTCCCCCATACTTAGACTTTGCTAGTCCTCGAGCAAATCAAACAAAACAAATTCTAAAACATACATACAACTCTGTGTCGTCGAGGCTACGGTCACACTTAGCATGTATAACAAGCCTTTAAACCCCTAGGTGTCCCTAGTGGACGAGTTATAGTCTCGTAAGGGTTTACTAGAGATATACCCACAAAACCTACTTTTCCAACTTGAAAGTTCTCCGAAATGATAGCATCCAACGCGCTAAGAAGACATAGAGATTTTGCACACTAGTAATAAGAATTTAGACACATATATGAACATAATCTCATCCTTAAAAGTTGAGAGAGAAATAACCATCCCTTATCGAAAGAAATTCGGGTTCGGAGTGATCAAAAGTCTCGACTCTGCCTCACAAGAAAGGGTTTTATGAAGTTGCTCTCAATAGATAAATAGCTTTTTATGGGTCACACATGTGTCCAGGTAGGAATTAAAAGAGAATCCTGCGACACGTTGAATGGTAGGAAGGCAAAAACCCTCCGAATTGTTTTGAAAACCCACATCTTTTATAATTTTAAAAACCCATTTTTCTAACGATCTCTAAGAAAGTAAATCAACCATTTAACGAAGGTGGGAATATGCTTACTTACCTCATTATCCGTTTGGCGTGCAGTTAGCACCACTCTCACAGCATCCATAGAAACGTCTTTGGTCTTCAATACTTGTCTTCATCTTCGGTCTTTGATCTTCAACTTGTGATGATAACTCTTGAACTTCGTAGAATCTTGACAATGTGATTCTTTCCTCTAATTCCTTGTTGTTTGAAACTTCATTATGAATATTTCTTCTTCCATTGGCATTATTGAATGAATACAAAACCAAAAACGAACTAAACAAACCAAATATATGCAATGAATATTTTTCTCTTTTTTTTTTCTTTTTTTTCCCTTTTTTTATAAGATGCAAAATGAATAAAATAAAAAAACAAAAACAAACAAAATATTAAAACTAATGATGAACCTAATAAAAATTTTCTCTTGTCTTTTTTTTTTTTTTTTTTTTTTTTTTTTTTTTTTGACAAGGGACCTAGCATAATGATGACCATGTCCCAAGTTTTTTTTTTTTTAATCAAACAAGAGAAACTAATACAAATACAAAATAAGGATAAAATTAAAATGCAAGTACAAAGGCCATGGTGTAAGTACTTTACCGCTTGATTCTTCACAACTTGTATGTCTCGATATCTTAAACTTCTTGACTCTCATCTTGATAATCCCCACTCTTGTACAATAGTCTTCAACTTTTAAAAATTCTGCTTCTTGTCTTGTTGCTTTACTTGAATCTGAAATCTGCTCATTTCTGTACCGTTGCTTGTAAACCTTGAACGTCTTCAACTTTCCTTCAAATTTGTGATGCTCCTCTCGTTGATGATGCTGGTGTTTCTATGGACCATTTGGTGTAGAGAGAGATAAAGTGGATGGTGTTAACTGCGAACAAGATTACAAGTGGTATGTAAGTTAGCAATTCGACGTCACCATCATGATTGATAAAATAGCACTCAAGAGATCAAAATAGTGATTCTATTGGTGGAAGGTTGGGTAGCTCACCATTCTACCCGGAGTTTATGTACGGTGAAACACAGTATAAAATCACATATTTAGACAGGTACAAAGAAGTGAAGGTTGGTGCCTCTCATGATGTAACATGGGTAGTCTCCACTATAGGGGACCAAAACTCTAATACCGAATTCAGTCTGCACCTTATTTGCCACTGGCATGGTTAAATCCAACTTTAACTCTCATACAAGTAAGAAACCTGATCATGTTCTCTGTCATCTCTAAGTTTAGTCACTCTTATGAGAATCTCGATGTAATCTTAGCGACATGTATACTATATGACTCTAAACTAACTACAAGTTGGGGTTCTTTTATTCACTAATTTACATAAAATTTGAAAAAAATAAAAGTTTTACAATGCAACAATGCAAATGCTTAATCACTCCCCCACACTTAAACTTTACATTGTCCTCAATGTAAATTGAGTCATCCAAAGTAAGTGAAGGTGGGAAATCCTATATGATAACGTGAGAAGAAATCAGAAAAAGTAAATGCAAGACAAGAAAAAGCTAAAAACAAAACAAGAATATAAAAATAAGACAATAAATACTCATCCTATGGGTTGCCTCCCATTTAGCGCTTGGTTTAAAGTCGTCAGCCCGACTTACACGACGAATTCCCCATACACCAATAATCTGAAAAGTTGGGGATCCTTCCATGTAACCTGTTTTCCAAATAGTAACTTCATACAAACATTAGTATAATAAAGCAAAAGTGAAGTTATAGCCCAATAGAAGTTTCCCCCACACTTATTCTTGTCCACACTTGGAAATGTATAAAGAACATAAAATTCAGGAACTTCTATGGTTTCTTCTTTGCAAACTTGCATAGTATGCGAATCAAATGTTTCTAATGCCGGAAATCGAGAAACAAAGTCATTCAACAATACTCTCGAAACACATACATTCAAACCAATAAGAGGTAAAGGAGAAGAAACAATATGCAAAGGGTTAGACAAATCTTGCACAATCTCTTGTATCACATAATCCTCTTCATCCTTGAAAAATTCAAGTGAATTACTCACCTCTTTTATATCATGGTCCTCTATCAAACCTTGCAACCATTCTTCGTCCGTTTCTGCCTTAACCAAAGTCTCGACATAAAAATCATCATTACAATTCTTTGCAAGCTAAATTGGATCTTCCACAATATTGGTCAAATCGGTCACATTCTCAAAACACTCGTCATCATTAGGCTCAAACCTTGTTGCAAGGAAATTCTGTAAAACACTAGTTTCATCATACTCATGTAACTTGTGAATAGGTGTTTGATCATTATAAAGATCAAGATTTGAGTCAACTACACTAATGTCATCAAATATCTCCAAAGGTTGGTCCTTTTCAACACAATCATCTTCATTTTCAGACTCACCATAGTAAGAATCTTCATCGGTTTACCATCCTTTATCACAACGTCGTTTAAGTTCCATATGAATGGCCCTACTAATTTCTGCGACAAGCTCTTCCGAGGTTCCCTCATCTTCCAACTTATATAGTTTATGTGCAAGTTTCCTGACGTTCACACGCTTACCACCATTGACTACAATAGGTTCTCTTTCCCATGACTCTTCCCTTTGAATGGGTGAATGATCATAACTACGATCCGGAGTCGGGTAAGGAAAAGTGTTGCAGAAATCAGTTTGTGCGATGTTCAGTTCATTTATAGCATTCATACATCTCGGATAATGCAAATTTGAAGTATAATTGTCCCACCTAGGTGCTTGACTTACATACCCACTGGAAGGTTATTGTTGGTATGTATGAAAATCACCATAAGCTCTTGGATATTGATCATAGGAAATAAATTGGTTCCGATTGTATTCCGTAGATGGTGGGCAATCGTCATAGTGTTGAGGAGGTTGAAAACCGTATCCATTGCTCCAGTATGCTCCTTCCATGTGACAATAAGTACCTGAAACAAGAGTTCTCAAAACTACGTCAAAACCAGAAAATAATAAAAACTAAAAATAAGAAACCAAAAACAAGTGACAACCGCTGCCTCTCCGGCAGCGGCGCCAAAATTTGATCGATGTCGTAGGCGTCAAAAATAATTACACTTTGTTACTACTCAAAATATATAATATAACAAGGGCAAGAAAGGATCGTTCCCACAGAGAGGACTAGGTTGTCAATATGTTTTGGTATCTTAAGCAAACAAAAGGGGGGATATTATGATTTTGATATACTAAAATAAAATAAAAGCAAAACAAAGAAATAAAACACATAATTCAAATATGTGAAAGTATTGGTCAAGGATATCGTTTTCATCCACAAACATGCTTTTCAACAATAACTAGAATTGATATTTAATCTCAACTTTATTAAAAGTCCTAAGATATCTTGATCGCAAGTATATCTCGCTAATTCCCTGATTTCATCACAACCACATTAAAAGATGCATAGGTGAATTCTTCCTAGAAAGCAACCTAAAGTGTAAAAGCACAATTAAGTTTAACTCCCTAAAAGCATTGAGTTCTATGGAATAACACTAATCAAAGCAATCGAACGTGTAAAAGCACTAATCCGATTTAACCAAGGTTATGATCCACTTGTGACTACTAGGATGCATCACTACAAGCAATACCCATAATTATGCTACTTGCAATCAGGAATTATCACTTTTACGTATAATAACCCTAATTTAGCAATAGAGATGAAAACTAATTCAACCGATTCAAGACTCGACTAAACATGTATTCAAATCATATAACAATATTAATAGTGAATCATAAGCAACAAAGTATGGAGACAAAACTAATTCATTGCATAAAAATCATGTTTGGAATTCAAACTTATTCCTTAACCAAAAGAAAACTAGCTTATGTTCATGGAGTTCATCCAAAGAAGAAATAAATCTATCATGTAGTAAACCCTAGAACAAAAGTAGAAGATAAGATAAAAGATATGTAGAGAGATAAGTCTCTCTTTTATACTTTCTTCCCTTGTCTCATTTCTAACCCTCAGCCATCTCCAACCGTATTAGGCTTCTGCAACATAAGAGGCAGAGCCCAGGTCCATCTGAGTAAAAATTACTGGATCGGTGAGTTAACTCGGTTGACTCCGATTCAGCCAGAGTTCTGTCTGTTCTGGCATATTTTCGGCTTGTTCCGGGCTCAATTACAGCTCCTACCCTGCCGGCCTAATATACATCAAATTCAAACCATTCCAGCAAACCTTTTCTAGCTTCAGTTCATGCATTCTGTTGCAGCACATTTGTCTCCACAGTTTCACCAAATTGTTTACTTCTTATTCCCTTAGTTCAGCTGCAGGCTTATTGTGCAATTCCCATTTCCTGCAGCATAAACTCCATCCCTGTAATCATACACAAAATATTCATGCATTCACAGACCATTCAATTCTAGTGCACACTCTTTCCACCAGTTTCATATCCAACCGCAATTCTCAATGGCAGAAACTACAACCTCATTTGTTGTTCAACTGCGCTACCATTACCTGCTCAAGCTCACAAACATCCATCGCAGCAACCCTTTAACTTTACATGGCATATTCTTGCACTACAGCATCAGCATCTAAACCAACTCAATATCCTTACACATCACCTGCAATGCATTGAAACCAACCTACAATACCAGCTCAAACTGCAGCAATAACATAACTCAATTTCCTGCATCTTCACCAGCAACAACAGCAGCTCAGTTGCCATGCTCAACTACAACAAGGCCTCAAACAATTCACTGTCACAACCATGTCAATTCCTTGCCTTCATTACCAATTCCATCTACATTCAGCTACAGAACCACCACATTCCCATCCTCAACTGCCACCATTTCCTCCTGCATCTTCACAACACCGCAAAACCCATTTGTATTCATCTCAGTTTAACCACCAACACAACTGCTGCAACCTCAGAAACCCTGTCCTAAACATTCATCTAAGTTGTTGATATTGCTCAACAACAAACCCTCAACACCACTGGCACCTGCAACCATATCACTTAGCACAACAGCAAGTATCAGCACAACAAGTAGAGCATAACCAATTTCACCTTCTATTTCCTCCACCTGCATCACTTGTATACAAACCATGAACCTCAACACCCACATAGTAGATACTAGGTTCATATCTGTCTTCTATCCTGCACACCCATTCTGCATCACAGACCTAACTCCTCCAGCTGTAATATTCTGCAATTTCAGTTCTCTAATACAGCAGCAACACACAATCTGCTTCATTACAAACCGTCTCAGTACCTTGCTTTCTCTCTGGATACCACCTGTGTAGTTGCAGGAAATCCCGCAACACACCCCTTGTATTATCATGACTATAATTTCTAGATCTAAACTTATTTGATATGAAAATAAAGATAAAAATAATGAAAATAGAAAATAAGACACAAGATTTACGTGGTTCGATCAATGTGATCTACATCCACGAGGTTAGGGATCTTCACTATAATTGTTTGAAATTATATATGGATTACAATTGAGACTCCATTAATGAGTATTTGGAGCTCTTGGTTGAAGAAGGAAGAAGAAGGAGATAATAATAATACAAATTCTGTTTTTTCTCTCTCTAATTGTGTCTCCCTCTCTCATCCTAAAATATGCATCCCTTTCTGATTATTATTCTTTCTCTCTCCTGCCTTTCTCTTTATATAAGATATTACATATTGGATAACAGCTCATATGTAGTGGATTACAGCTCATATTTCCCCTATTTTCGGATCTGGCTTGCGGTATTTTCGCAAGCTTACAAATGTTAATTTCCCAAACATCCTAAATTTCGCACGATCATCATACTTTTCTCATGTTTAAACTGATGTCATCTGTTATGTCATTTCTGAAATCATTCTGCGATGTCTTCGTGATGTATTGCTAGTAATTTCGCAAGTGTGTCGTTGTTGCGAGATTCTGATCCTACAACCTGAAACCTAATACATTCATCTAATAATCCTTGCATTCTTCACACCTAAGTCATTTCATATCCATTTGGAAAACAACAACACACAACTAGAACAGCATTAACTTCACTGCCTAACTGCATCTGCAATTCCATCTTGAGCCATTCTGTCACAACAACACCAACAGTGCATTTATCTGATTTGTGAACCTGCTATATTCTCCAGATTCTAGTACCCATTCTTAATGTCCTTCCATGTAAATTACAACTGCTCTTGCTCATTGAAACCACCACTTTAACCTCCAATGGAAGCCACTGCACCACCATCTTCATTCCCTGATTTCAGTCTCGTCAAAACCCTAACCTCATATCTTGAACCAACAACAACTCAATCAACCCATTCAATTGATCTCAGATTCCTCAAATCATCCCCTAACAACCCACAAATTCGAACCCATCTTCTAATTCTTCTCTTAATCCTTCTTTATCACAGCAAACCCAATCTTCAAATCAACATCGACCCCCATTTCAGTAGATACCAAGTCTTCGTGATCTTCTCAACATCTAAATCTCCTTTTCTTCTTCTCGATTTCATCATTTGTTCTTCATCAGTTCATCTTCTTTCTTCGATCTGAAACAGCAGCAGCCGGTCTTCCTACTCCTCTGAGTCTGAGTTCGAACAAATGATTGAGAGAATTCAATTTCTATTAAATTTAGGGCTTGACTGCCTGTGATAACATGTGATGGTCATTGACACCCACAGTGGATAAGGGACACCTCTGCTGTCTGATTCTACTTCCAACTGTCAGTCTTAGAAGACTGACAATACAATTTCCTGCATAATTCTTGTTCTTAACGCCTTGGAGAGCTATGTGCTTGCTAGCTTCAAGTCCGCAAATATCCAATGTTGTCATTTGATGCCATAAGCCGCCATTTCTTCTTCTTTTGCTACGAATGACTCCAATGTACCTAAAAACTCAAAAGTAAGCATAAGATACATAATTTACATGAAAACTCGCAAAGAAAGTATAAAGAATAGATAAATATCAAGGTGTTTTGAGCTTCTCAATCCCAAAGAAGACTTTAAAACGAGCGGCCGTATGAGATTTCACCTAATTTGATTACTCTCCTCTCTGATAGGCGGCTACACCAGTAACAAAGACAAAAGAGGAAGTTTGTTGTTACGAAGGATTAGTTTGCTAGAAAGGAAAACTTCGTGTATTTATAGACAAGGAAATTTGGACACCAAGGAATTTCCAAAACCGAAAATATTCTCAAGATATTTATAAATGCACATAATTGGTTTTCATAATTCCTGGAAATGCTCTGTCCAAAAATAACAATCGAAATGTTTTGGAAAATATAATTAGTAAATGCACATTACTAATTATGTAATTTCCATACAAATGAAATTAATAACCTTAATTAAAAAGATTCTTAACTTATTTGTGTTTCGATCCTGGGATTCTTCCCTTAGACGTTAAGGAATATCTTTGAACAATTATAGAAATAAACATTCTCAGCATGTGTTCAAAGTTTGTCGACATCTTTACTTTGTAAGTTCTCTTTTACACTTACAACCTTGAAACCGATTTTCCACACTTCCAAACAAGTTTAGAATTGGTTCATCTGACTTTCAAGAACTATGTGATTGATCAAACCAACATTCAATCAAAATCATGGGTTTAAGGTTCTACCAAAACAAGTTTCGGTTCTACCTCCATGTGATTACTACGCATAGTCACACTAGCTTCCCAAAAGATTCGGTTGACTAGGTACTAGGATCGGTTCCCCACATATATATGGTATCTAACTTATATGTGTTGCATATGTTCACAGGATCGGTTCCCCTTTCTGCTGTAAACCTTGCTGCACCCCATACAAGGATCGGTTCCCCTTGATGTATTGTACCCCTTACAAGGATCGGTTCCCCCTTTCCCATACTAGGATCGGTTCCCTTTTCCCTTACAAGGATCGGTTCCCTTTCCCTTAGAAGGATCGGTTCCCTTTCCCAAGGAAGACATAATCCGATCATACCAAGGTGATTACTTAAGATTGGTTTTACTAATAAAAGTTATACCAATACAAAAGTCAGGCCTTTGTAAATAGTTCTATCAAAAACACAACAAGTTGTGAGCGGTTCTACTTTATCACACATATTGGTTGTTCATAAGATATGCAATGAATAATAAAACCAATAACACCTGGAAATTTCCTTTTTGGTTCACAAAACAAGTTTATGAACTTACTTCCTTAGAACACATGTAAACATTGTTCCTTAGGATGAAATCCTCACCTCATACCCATACATAATTACAATAGCATTCAAATGATTATGACGATGTCTTATCTACAAAGTTTAATGGTTAAGCAATAAACCTCGTATTGTATTCCTTAATACTATGTCTATCTAGAGTTCAAATATGCTTCGCAGTTATGTTTTCAATATGCACGACTTGAAAGATACGTTAGGGAATGAAACAGTTCAAGTCAAATATCACTAACCTCAAGTGAAAGGATGATTGTTGTCGTTGTAGTTCCTTGCTTCTTCACATCTTCAAGTCTTCGCGATACTTGTAATGTCTCATATCCTAATACTTTCAATCTAACCTATACGAAGTTTAACTCTAGTACATAATTAAGCGACTCTTAACATGAGTTTTGATTCACTAAAATATGACAACCAAACTTGACATACCAACGCTTGGTGGGTTCAACCGAGCCATGCTCTAAAAATCTCCCCCTTTGTCAATTTTAGTGACAAAACTCTTACATCATATGGATAAACAAATTACAATAATTCCTTACAATCCGCTTGATTCCCGATTCAACAGCACAGTGAAACTGCTTACATTCAATCCTTGAAAATGTCGTTGTTGACATTATAATAACAAATAAAATACTCCCCCTAAGGAAGATAGGTAGATATTCAATCCGCACGTCTTTGTTATACCAATCTATATGACATGTTACTCCCCCTTAGTCTGTGCTTTCACTCTTTCGTTAGATAAAACATTCAAGTACCAATGTTCTTTTCCTTAGTGATACCAATTAATATAAAATCAATGCCAGTATCACTTGTTTACTCCATATATTTATCCCCCTTTTTGTCACAAAAATGACAAAGAAATGAAAAATAAAGGACAACACGAAAAGAATCTTACAAATCTCAGAATAGACTTGCAAACCTGTAGAGTTAGGCACGAGGGTTCCACACATCATGTTCTGATAACCAATATCAAAACCGAAACTACAAGTAGTCTTATTTTGATATGTTATCAAGGAAACAATTTCCCGAAACAATTTTCCCATTTAGTTTAGCAAACCAAAAACGACTAATCACATTAGTTCTTTTGCTAAACCGATTGTTCAAAAAAAACCGCTTAATTCGATAAGACCAAAATAAAGAATAAACTTCATTTTTCTCATCAGGTTCTAATTATCCATAAACTTAGACCTTTCAATTTTAAACAAACCAAATACTAGGTTAGTTAACTAGTATTTCTTTGTTTAGGCATTCAATTAGACTTGGATAACCGAAACCTCACTTTGATAAGACAAACTAAGATCAGAATTAAATTAGTTTCTTATCCGGAATCGAATTGGACTAAACAACTCATCCTGTACACATATTATTTCGTTAAGCCATAAATAATTCATACAAACCAAAATAAACCAACTTGCATAATTATTCACCTCAACCGGAAGCAATTGAAACAATAATAGACATTATAAGCACCGCAATTGCACCGTAATTTTGAAAGGATAAACGATTGATACCATACAAAAGCAAGATAACAATAGTTTTTCTTAACCGGAACCAATTGAATCACACACACATCAATTGTACCGAAATTTTGTAAGCCTAAACGATTGATATCACACAATAAAGCAAGATAACAATAGTTTTTCTTAACATGAACCAATTGAAACACACATCCACACACACATCATGGAATAAATATCAATTGAACCTAAATTTCGTTAAGCAAAAGCAACAATATATATAATATAAACTCAGGCTTTTCTTAAACAGGAAAAAAATTAACTAACAAGATTGTTACCTCAAATTTCGCATCCACTTCTCCAATATGATTGCATCTTCGTCCAGGGAGAATTGATATCGAAATATCACCACGTTGTCATCCTTATGCATGAACAAAAGAACAACAACATACCTCAACCTTTACAAGAGAAAGGTTGAAAACCGTCGAAACACATATGCTTTTATGCTAAACCAAAACCGATTCAACATATTGTGACTTTTTCACATACTGTTTCTATTAGAACCCCTCATAATCCTTTGATAAATCCTACCTACTAGGGATAGAACTTAATCCCGCTAAATCAAAAAGTTACCCAAACCATGAGGGTTCACAATATATGAGATAGAATATTAAGGTAATAAAACCAAAATTAAATATCCCATAAACATACATAGCAATAAGGTAAAAGCAATTAAGCACAGGCTATGTTAACCAAAAACTATCACAAGAAAAATTACTAATCAAATAATTTTATTCATAATAGACCAATACAATCAATGAAAGAAATCAAAAATTGATGTTTATATTTCCTTGCAACCTAGTCCTTCATGTCAGAACTGAATGAAGGTGCATTACTACTTTTCAGCTTTTGAAATCCTTCAAGTAGAAAGCCTTGTTGCTTGACCAGAATCTCTTGCAGATGAGAAATTTTCGTGAAGGATTCTGCAAGAGCATGTAATTCTGTCTTCGATTAAACACAAAAGTATGTCAATGCCTCAATACACTTATCTTTCTTAAGAGTATTCTCTCTTTCCTTCTTGCTAAGCCAGTCTCCCTTTCTGATTTTACCCTTAATGTCAAAAGATAATCCAGACTTAGTTTTGAGATGATCTTTCTGATCTTGCATCTTCTCCAGAGAAACCATTTGATCCAGACCCATAGTTCGGACAAGGAATATTCAACGAAGGAAAAGAATCTTTTTATATTTTTCATACTTCCGAAAATATAATATTCCTAAAAATACGAATATATCAAAATATCTTCAAATACTAGATATTATTTCCGTAATCTACACAAAAGTGCCTTGATTTATCTTCTTCCTCACTCAAAATTTGGCACACAAGATGAGGAAAGAATTCTAATACCGATCAAGTGGTATTAGTATGCGATTTTCTCTCGTTATGGAATTTTGAACAACCAGAGTGTTCTTGATCTAGTATAGTATGAAAAGATCTATTTCTATTATTCGAACCAGCGAAGTATCTTGGGATAAATTAAAATTGCATGCGCGACTTTTAGTAATTCTATTAAGACAGTTTTTGCATCTTGTCTTATTTCTCCCTTTACCATTAGGTGATTTAATAACATCGGAAGACATGTCCATTTTTAAAATGGGTAAATCACTAATGATGGAGGAAGGAATAACATTGACAACTAATGCAACATCAACTGTTTCCTGTTATTCACAACTGTATGACTCAGAGGACTCATCTAGAGTTACAACCAATGCCTTGCTTCCAGTGTATTTATTAAGATTGGGACAATCTTTAGCAATATGACCAAACCCTTTACACTTGAAGCACTGCGGCTGATATTCATCATCTTCTTCCTGATCCTTTTTGATAGGAACTCGATCATGCGTCGAGAAGATCGATAAGATTCCTTAACGAATCTCTTGTTTCTTTTCTTTAAGAGATCTCAAAACTGTCTAGTAATCAATAACAAAGATTGTTCAATCTCATCATCATAATTTTCTGCAATCTGTTCATTTGAATCATCCAACTGTCTATTCCTTTCCATTGGAACTTTTGGAACTTTTGCTTTAAAAGCAATTCCTTTACTTTGAATAGACTGTGATTCATGATCAAATATCTTTAACTTACCAATGAGTGTGCTTCGTGTGAGAGTTTAAAGATCATTTGCTTCTATGATTGCATGTTTCTTAGAATCGTATCTAGATGGAAACGATCTGAGAATCTTGCATACTATATCTTTTTCAGAAATAGTCTTTCCTAACGAGAAAGAGGCATTAATTATCTCAGAGAATTTAGTGTGAAACTCCTCAAAAGTGTCGTTGTCATCCATTCGAAGGTTTTCCCACTCGGAAGTGAGGTTTTGAAGTCTAGCTTCTTTCTCTGAAGAATTTCCTTCGAATACGATCTGAAGATTATCCCAAGCTTCTTTCGAAGTTTGACATGTTGACACATGATGTTGTAGTCCGCGACTTACAACATGAATAATAGCATTCAAACCATCTGAATTCTGCTTTGCCAATATCTTTTCTTCGCTCGAAAATTCCGCTAAGCGCTTAAACTCAGTTTCTGAAATTTATCTCTTTGGAAGAGTATAACCATCGACTATTAATAGGAAAGTATTAAAGTCTCGTGATTGAAGAAAAGATCTCATAGCAGATTTCCACCATAGATAGTTTGTTCCGTCAAATCTTGGCGGCATGTTAATTGAAGTCGATTCATGAGAACTCGAGTTCATTCTTATAGGTTGGATCGCACCAAACACAAATTGTTAGATCTTTTCGTGTTTACCTGCTCTGATACCAATTGAAAAGGCGAGGGTACCCAAATATACCTCAAGCTAAAATTTTTCCTACCTATAAGTCCTTTCTCCGAAAGTGATTGTCTATGGACTGAGTCGAGACAATACAACTAATCGGTTCACACTTCATGTGATCGTCTATGGATACGAGATCGAGACAATACAACAATGAAGTATGTTTACTTGATACAAAGGTTCGGACTTAACCAAACACAATAGGATTGCTTATCAAGTAAATAGGAATTAACGTTTGTGTAATTTACTTTAATTGTAACACAACAATTATAATGCGGAAAATAAAAGTAAATGACACAACAAGATTTTGGTAACGAGGAAACCGCAAATGCAGAAAAACCTCGGGACCTAGTCCAGAATTGAATACTCTCAGGATTAAGCCGCTACACAAAATTACACCTAACTTCGTGTAGTTGAGACCAAATAACTAACCCTATAGTTCACTTAGTTCCGTATGTATTCTCATGCCTCCGACCTATGAATAAGTCACGTACTTGGAACAATCCCTTTGGTTCGTATTCCAAACAGTAAAGGAACAAGAAATCTGTTTGGTATCAACTCTATTCAACCAAGTGATATGAGTCGGACAAAGGCTCTTCCGTTTATATTAACATAAACTCCTTCGTCGGGTCTAGATCTTATGTTCAATCACCCTAGGTAATCGTTTAAGATTAATCCAACAACACCTTTAATCCGAAGAACCGTGTTGATGCCGATCTACTCAATTAATCAATCCAATCTACCTCAAGGATAAACCGATTATTAATTGGATCCTCTTTTACCGAAACAAGTATTGTGCACAACAAAGATTATAAAACCCAAGTCAGATCTTCAATATCTTCTTTGTCTTCAAATCTTCTTAAATCTTCAATAAAAACCTACATACAATCACTTGAATCTCTCGTGATCAATCACGCACAGAACGGAGTCTGTTAACAATGGATTATCACAAGATCGTCTTTAGAACTAACAACAGTCTAAAGATCCCTGTCGAAAATCTGAACTAGTTTGAGTGAATCTTATATCAGAAGAGAAGATTCTCAATAATAAACAAATAGGTGCAATCAGATTTCAACCACCGTTAGTCAATCAAATCAATCGAAAACAAAGATAAACCGCAATTATCTAGTTTCCCACCAACGGGTCGCGCTAGAGCTTATGAATCCCAAAGAAGATTTAAAATGATCGGCCGTAAGAGATTTCACCTAATTAGATTACTCTCCTCCCCGATAGGCGGCTACACCAGTAACAAAGACAAAAGAGGAAGTTTGTTGTTACGAAGGATTGGTTTGCTAGAAATGCAAACTTCGTGTATTTATAGACAAGGAAGTTTGGACACCAAGGAATTTCCAAAACCGAAAATATTCTCAAGATATTCATAAATGCACAGAATCAGTTTTCATAATTCCTGGAAATGCTCTGTCCAAAAATAACAATCGAAATCTCTTGGAAAATATAATTAGTAAATGCACATTACGAATTCTGTAATTTCCACACAAATGAAATTAATAACCTTAATTAAAAAGATTCTTAACTTATTTGTGTTTTAATCCTGGGATTCTCTTCCCTTAGCCGTTAAGGAATATCTTTGAACAATTATAGAAATAAACATTCTCAGCACGTGTTCAAAGTTTGTCGACATCTTTACTTTGTAAGTTCTCTCTTTCACACTTACAACCTTGAAACCGATTTGCCACACTTCCAAACAAGTTTAGAATTGGTTCATCTGACTTTCAAGAACTATGTGATTGATCAAACCAACATTCAATCACAATCATGGGTTTACGGTTCTACCAAAACAAGTTTCGGTTCTACCTCCATGTGAGTACTACGCATAGTCACACTAGCTTCCAAAAAGATTCGGTTGACTAGGTACTAGGATAGGTTCCCCACATATATATGGTATCTAACTTATATATGTTGCACATGTTCACAGGATCGGTTCCCCTTTCTGCTGTAAACCTTGCTGCACCCCATACAAGGATCGGTTCCCCTTGATGTACTGCACCCCTTACAAGGATCGGTTCCCAATTTCCCATACTAGGATCGGTTCCACTTTCCCTTAGAAGGATTGGTTCCCTTTCCCCAAGGCAGACATAATCCGATCATACCAAGGTGATTACTTAAGATTGGTTTTACTAATAAAAGTTATACGAATACAAAAGTCAGGCCTTTGTGAATAGTTCTACCAAAAACACAACAAGTTGTGAGCGGTTCTACTTTATCACACATATTGGTTGTTCATAAGATATTCAATGAATAACAAAACCAATAACACTTGGCAATTTCCTTTTCGGTTCACAAAACAAGTTTATGAACTTACTTCCTTAGAACACATGTAATGATTGTTCCCTAGGATGAAATCCTCACCTCATACCCATACATAATCACAATAGCATTCAAATGATTATGGCGATGTCTTATCTACAAAGTTTAATGGTTAATCAATAAACCTCGTATTGTATTCCTTAACACTATGTCTATCTAGAGTTCAAATATGCTTCGCAATTATGCTTTCAATATGCACGACTTGAAAGATACGTTAGGGAATGAAACAGTTCAAGTCAAATATCACTAACCTCAAGTGGAAGGATGATTGTTGTCGTTGTAGATCCTTGCTTTTTCACATCTTCAAGTCTTTGCAATACTTGTAATGTCTCATATCCTAATACTTTCAAACTAACCTATACGAAGTTTAACTCTAATACATAATCAAGCGACTCTTAACATGAGTTTTGATTCACTAAAATATGACAACCAAACTTGACATACCAACGCTTGGTGGTTTCAACCGAGCCATGCTCTAACAACGTGAAAAATTATCATAAAACTTACTGTCATTAAAATACGAGACATAGTTTGAGTTCTTACCAGAAGAATTTTGACTTGAGGAGGTTGACAACCTGTTGACAATTTCTTTATAACCTTCAATTATCTCCTTCAGGTTATTTCTCATATCATCATTTTTTTCTCTTTTTTCCTGGAATTTTGTTCACATCAAAGGTAATGTTATCTTCTCTTTTATCAGAAGAAAAGTCTTGATCTTTCCTTAGACGATTTTTGTTAAGACGTCTATTCTCCTTCTGAGTATTCGAGGAACTCATTGAACTGACTTTCCTGGTAGCATACACAGGGTAAGTACAAAAACCAATTGGTTTATACATACGAATGTCAGTTACACCTTTGAGAATTAAGTCTAAGGTATGTTGAAGTCGAACAATGGAATTGTTATTCAACCTAGAGTTTCTCTTTAGCTTAACATGACCTTTTGAATCAAAAAAGATACATACTTTCCGATCATGAGGATGATTAGAAAGTTTCGTCTTAACATCATCGTTTGAAGATTTCTTCCTCCCATGTGATGTGCAACATCCTTGATTAGAGGAGACAATAGGCACCTCTTTTCCAATAGAAGGTAATTCCGATTTTTCTTCTGGAACTGGAACTCTCTCAGTTGCAATCGGAGTAGATGGTATAGAGGAATTTTTGAAACATCCTTGAATCGAGAGTTTATTCAAGTGATGTTCAATATCTAAAACATCCTTTTCAAGGCGTGCCTCAAGTAGGATACGTGAAGACTGAACTTCAGCGTTTTTGGAATTGCAGTCTCTTACTACACCAAGAAGAACATTGACATGGTTTTTTAACCGATTAAATCTATCAGCTTGAATTCTAACAAGATTTAGAATCAGTTCACTCTCTT
Source organism: Papaver somniferum (assembly GCF_003573695.1). Classification (NCBI taxonomy): domain Eukaryota; kingdom Viridiplantae; phylum Streptophyta; class Magnoliopsida; order Ranunculales; family Papaveraceae; genus Papaver; species Papaver somniferum. Next base: position 127,689,577 of record NC_039367.1, on the reverse strand, counting down.
CAGTTGTTTCCCTTTCATTAATAGAGATAGACTCTTTTGAAGGGTAATCAGAGTAACACATGTCAGTGTCTCTGTGTCTCGTCAGAACCCTAGGTTCGTCTATATTTGAGATTGAAGAATCTTTCTCTTTAATAGATACAGTAGAGACAAAACTTTTATTTCTGGTGATGCGTTTATCAGAGATAGTAATCTTGTCCATAGAGTCAGATCGCTACAAACACAGACTTGTAAGGTCTTTAAATGTGTTTGCCTGCTCTGATAACAATTGAAAATCGGGGGTCTAACAACCACACCCAATATTTCTCTTAGCAATCTGTATGGACTAACTCCAATATACTTTTAAGAGAATCAACTAGTCAGTCAGACTCAATCTTAATAAAAGTTTATCAAAGAGTTATATCTCACTTTCTCAATTCAATGCTTACTCAAGCAAATAAAAATCTGCGAGTCTAATTGAATGCAAGAGAAATCACTTGATTCAGTACCAAAGACCAATGTTCAAGGATCAATCAAATTCAATCAACAACCAAAGGTTGGATTTCCCAATTGATCGATTCAACGCACAACCTGTGATATTTCAATTATATAACAAAATATAACGCGGAAAAGAAATAACACAGACACTAGAAGTTTTGTTAACGAGGAAATCGCAAATGCAGAAAACCCCGGGACCTAGTACAGATTGAACACACACTGGATTAAGCCGCTATAGACACCAGCCTACTACAAACTAACTTCGGTCTGGACTGTAGTTGAACCCCAATCAATATCACACTGATCCAAGGTATTGTTGCGCTCCTTACGTCTATGATCCCAGCATGATACTACACACTTTATTCCCTTAGCTGATCTCACCCACAACTAAGAGTTGCTACGACCTAAAGTCGAAGACTTTAATAAACAAAGGGTATATTAATTATATGTCCTTCCTTTTCAAACCCAACAAATATATCCTTATTCAACAATAAATATGTCCCTACTTTTTAATAACCTTATCCATTTAATATTACATTACCTTAATACCCTCACCCATGTAATATTTTTCTTTATTTCAAAATGCAACAAATTTCTTCCTCTACCACTTCACCACCACAACTAGCACCACCACCACCAATATTCAACTACCATTCCACCACTACCGTTCAACAACCACCACCTACCAACCGCCGCCACCACCACTCCTTCACCACCAACAGTCCTCCACCACCACTAGTCCGTCGCTGCCACCACCACTAGTCCGCCGCCGTCTCCGTCGCCGCCGCCGCCAACACCACCACTAGTTCATATATTTTTGTATCAACAAACAGTAGTTGATCCATTTCAGTTGGATCAATAGTGGATGTTTATCCATTTCATTTGGATCAACAGTGGATGTTTATCCATGATGATGGATCAACAGTAAGTGGCATAAAACTGAAATTGATATACCCTTGATAAACAGTAGAAGTTTATCCATTTCCCAGTAGAAGTTTATCCATTGCAGTTGGATCAACAGTAGAAGTTTATCCATTTTAGTTGGATCAACAATGGATGTTTATCCATGCTGATGGAAAAATGCTACCATTTCACCAGCTGCAGTTTCAGATCCACCAAGAAAACCATCCACCATTAATAATCCATAGAAGCAACCACCTCCACCGTCGCCGCCGCCTCCTTCGGTTCAGATAATTTTGTATCACAACAGTAGTTTATCCATTTCAGTTGGATCAACCATGAATGTTTATCCATTTCAGTTGGATCAACAGTGGATGTTTATCCATGATGATGGATCAACATTAAGTGGCATAAAACTGAAATTGATACATTTCAGTTGGATCAACGGTAGAAGTTTATCCATTGCAGTTGGATCAACAGTAGAAGTTTATCCATTTTAGTTGGATCAACAATGGATGTTTATCCATGCTGATGGAAAAATGCTACCATTTCACCAGCTGCAGTTTCAGTTCCACCAACAAAACCATCAACCACCATTTATAATCCATAGCAGCAACCACCATTTTTCTTCTTTGAAGCTTCAACACCAATTCCAACCATCTGAACCACCATGAGTTGTGGGATGTAGATTTTTAATTCAATTCAGCATCATCCCAAATTCAGTAGAGATGTCGTTGACACAAAATCCCTTATTAGACATACCACCTCACAGACAATCTAGAAAGCAAAACGAAATTCCAAATGAATGAAAATAAAGACTAAGCACCTTGAAGAACGCAACTCACCCTTTAATTCAGAGAATTCTAAATAGATTTCTAACGGAATTCAGCCAGTGCCTGACTCTTGTTCCCACAACTAATAATGCCAATTTTAGTATCCCCATCTCTCTCTGTTGATTTCAAGTTTGATTGAAAAGATTAGAAATTACATACTCGAATTCATTAGAGATGCCAATTGAAACATAATCCCATATTGATATTTGTCTATGTGATTCCCACTGCTTCATTCCAAACTTAAAATTGAACTTCTTTAATTTCATTGAAAACCCACGAATTCTTCTGAATTCAAAGACGAACACTAAAAATCTGGTGTTGATTGTAGACAATCATTATCCGTAACACCAAGATCAGAAATCAGAATCCATTAATTTCTAGTTTTCTATATGAATCTGATGAACTAAAATATGAATCGGAATCAGGTCTTGAGTTTTATTATCAGATCTGAAAATAAAACGAATATGTTGATCAACTCTACTAATAAATATCACTATTGGTGTTGCTTGTTGTAGTGGAGGAGATCGAGATGGTGGTGGTGATAGGAACGATGAATATGGTGGTGGGGAGAGTGATGAAGGCGATGGATATGGTGGTGAGCTCGATTGTTTCTTCCCTGAAAGAGAAATAAGAAGATAAAAACAATAGATAGGAGGGCAAATTTATGAGAATTAAAAACCTTATTGGATCCCTGATGGGATTAGGGATGAAAAGGGACATATTTATTATGTGATAAGGATATTTGTATAGACCATCAAAAGTAGGAACAAATATTCAATTACCACATAAACAAATCTGTATCACACAGAAAATTCTACGGTAATAGATAAATATGTCTCCCACAGAAATACCTGCGAGTTTTTGTTCCGTCTTTTGATAAATCAAGGTGAACATGAACCAATTGATAACCCGGACTTATATTCCCGAAGAACAGCCTAGAATTATCAATCACCTCACAATAATCTTAATCGACTAGCGAAAGAAGATATTGTGGAATCACAAACGATGAGACGAAGGTGTTTGTGACTTCTTTTATATCTTGCCTATCAGAGAAATCAATCTCAAGCCAATCTTACGACTGTACTCAAATACGATAGAAACAGCAAGATCATATCACACAACTACAAAGAAAATAGTTGGGTCTGGCTTCACAATCCCAATGAAGTCTTCAAGTCGTTAACCTACATGGTCTCGAGAAGAAACCTAAGGTTAAAGGAGAATCGACTCTAGCTAATACAACTAGTATCACACAGAAGGTGTGCGGATTAGGTTTCCCAGTTGCTAGAGTTCTCCTTTATATAGATTTTCAAATTAGGGTTTGCAATCAATGTTAGCTTAGTAACAAAGCATTTAATATTCATCGTTAGATAAAAACCTGAATAGATTCAAGCTAATATCTTTCAACTGTTAGATCGAACTTAGCTTGTTACAAACAAATGAAATGCACGTTTATTAAGGTTTTTGTAACCGTACCCAAACATGTACACATAGTTGGTTTAACAATAGTTAACCAAATGGTTAGCCATACGAGCACTTCCATATCAACCATATTCTTCTTTACCACAACTAGTTCAAATGACTCAAATGAACTAGTTAGAGAGTTGTTCAATTGATTAGATCTTATAGAAGTATACAAGATACAATCAAACCAAAAACGATTTGATTCACTCGAATCAATTCATGAACTTTATAGCCACGGTTTGCAATTATGCATTCCTTACTTTATATAAGTTTAAGTTCACGAATAACCGTTTTTAGAAAATAACCAACTTAAGTACGCATACTGGTACGCAGACTTAAGTACTCGGAATAAGTTTTCTTTCAGTTCACAAACTCCAACAGAAATTCACGGGACGTGAACTTCCTACAGTGCGCGTACTGGTACGCGGACTTTAGTTCCGGTTTTCCTGAGCAGCAAAGTACACATACTTTGGTTCAAGGAATAAGGACTTATACACATATGTGTTACCACACAATGTTTATATCCTTCTACGGTTATATATTCTAAACTCTCATTTCAATCATTGAAACATACTTAGAGGACGTTATATAGTTGTTGTTCACAAACCATTTTTCGTCAACGCGATTTTCAAGTAATTGAAACTTAATATGACTTTCGTCACCAGTAAAAATGAACTTGGCCAAAGCGAAAGCTTACCAACACATATTTCGAGAAATAGATAAGCGAGATAAATTCGGCTCGAAATAGCAAATGTATATAATCAAAGTCTATATAGCAATACGACTTTTGTATCAAGATAGGAGATAGAGTAGATAGACTTTTGAGCAATAGATAAGTTCAAGTCTCCACATACCTTTTAGTCGATGAAGTTCCACCAGTTCCTTGAGTAGTTTTTCGTCTTTGTATGATGATCGCCATGGAGTCTTGAGCTCAACTACACTTTCTATCCTAGTCTGAGACTTAGTTATAAGTAGACTAGAAATCAAGACTTATAGTTTTGATCACTAACATTGACAAACATGCTTGAGATAGCAACGCATGCGAGTTCGACCGAGCAGTGGTCTAACGGTCTTTGGAATTACCATTCGCCATTCGTTTTATCGGTGATATGATCATGGAATAATTGGGTTCTTCCAAGGTGGACATTGATGGGTCAAGTGGTGCCTATTTTGTTACAATTATATAGGTGGTGCAGGCGTGAGAAGCAAGTTCTGGTGTTAATTTGTAGCATCCACTTACAAAAGTTTGAATGGAAAGCAATTACTAAAACTTATAATTTGAGCACACTGTGTTGTTTGGTTATACATATGATGCATGACAAAACCAAATAAGTAACCACCTTAAAAAATAAAACCGGTCGACCGTTATGTTAGGCATATAGATAGTAGCAATCTATCGTTTGTTGTAAGTTATTATTCTTTCATCTTAACTTCAGTTCCATATGTTAGCCTAAAAGAGTTCGTATTATGCAGCGATATCATGATTATAGAGCAACAAGATAGAGTTCATTTTTATTAACTTCAAAGGAGTGCCCTTGCACATTTCCATTATGTATTGTCTATGAGAGCCGTTTTTTCTTTATTTACTGGATTCTACTATTGGGTATCAATGACCTATCACGGTAGAACTCATTTGTTGACCATGTAAAAAAACGAGCGATTTGTACCCTTTATAAAATAACCACAAAGACCGCTAGTCAAGCCCGCATAGAAGGTTCCCCAAATTTCCACACGTCTTGCTGATTAAGTTATTTGCATATGAATTTAGTCTCATAATTAGGGTCTAACATAGACTATGTAAATACATGGATGTAGGAATAACTCGCCGAATCACGTCAAATTCGTGGATCCATTATTTATCTTTAGTTCGTCTTCCAACCTTATTTTATATCAGCATCATCAAATCAATCGTGTTTTGTGCCTAAAAGTAAGTTTTAGTATAAACATTGGCGCCGACTAAGGGGATTCGAGTGAAAGAATCGTGTTCTTCCCATTAAGTAAAGTATTAAATAAAACTCGGAAGTCATGCACGAAATCCGTGCAAAAATTAACAAAAATTAAAAAAAATAGGGTTTTGAAGAAAGTGTGCCGAAAACTGTAACAGAAACATGTGTTGCAGAAAGCTTGACTGCAAGCTCAATTTCAACCGAGCCAAGCCAGAGCCAACTTGAGCCAAGCCAAGAAGACGGTTCACTAGCCGGTCCAACCTGGTTTAACCGATCTGGTTCAGTTCGGGTCCAACCACTCCAGCATCTGGTCATGACCGGTCTGGTCCAACCAGACATGGTTCATTTAGCGGAAGCCATGTCACCGACAAGCTACGCCATATCATAATTTACGGTCCAGTCAGCGACTGCCACGTCAACATCAGTGATGCCATATCAGTGGTTATGGTTTACTCAGTGGTCGCCATGTCAGCACCGGTTACTTCCATGTCAACAATTAAGGTATAGTTAGCTCCGTCATGTCAGCATTATGCTACATCAGCGTTCCAGACAGTTAAAACCGAGCCGACTCGCCTGATTCGATTCACTATCTTGTTTCTTCGATATCTTCTTCGTTTCAAGTCTAAATCGAGAGATTTTTGGTTCGTTGGGTTCGTATATAAATTCCCTGTAACATGGAGGCAAAAAAAAATCATGCGTTTCAAACAGTTTTATCTATATTTGGAGCATTAAATTGATCGTGTTCAAAATTTGTGGATAACAAAGTTCGTTGTTGCATGGAGATCGAGTTCAAAGTTCGTTAGAGTTGTTGCTTATGAGAATTGTAGAAAACATGATCCATTAATATTGCAGATAATTATTTCTTAAACCCTTCAATGTTTATCCTTGCATTACATAACAAGCACCTAAACCCTCACCTTGCACGTGAGCACTTAAGTCTTGCTTTTATGGAAAGCATAAAATCTCTCCTTTCACGCGAGTATAAAGACTTGTATCTATGAAATCACAAAGTATCGTCTCAACCACGAGACCAATACCTTATGTTGACTCAAAATCTTACTCTAGATAAGCGACGTGCCAGCCTGCCCTATCAGCGAGCGCTACATCCTTGTTACATTGCGAGCAAAATGCCTTGTCGCAGCCGCAAGCACACCACATTCCTTTCAAGTATCGACTAGCTATCGAGCATGACAAGTATGCTACTTCGCAAAAAATCTCGGCTAGCACGTGAGAAAATTCATTGCAGGTTACTATAACTGGGAGCGTCTTTGTATTATTTCTGAAAACAATGGGGTGAGTTGCGTTTTACTAAAACAATAGTAACTCATGCTTGGGGGTGAGTTACGTCACTGCCAATCGATGTAGAGGGAAAAGTGAACTTCTTAACCCCACAACAAGTTGGACGTAAAGAGGGTGTTATGTTTGTACCCTCTATAAAATAGACGCAAAGTCTGCTAGCCAAGCCCATATAGAAGGTTCCAGAAATTTCCACATGTCTTGTTGCCCAAGTAGTTAAGGTCTAACATAGACTATATAAATACATGGGTCTAAACTCTAAGAAACCAACCTATTTTATACTCCATCTGTCCCATTATTAGATGACCTAGTTCAAGTTTGCACAATTCTAATGGCAAGGAAGGGAAAATAGTATATTTAAGTATTTTTTACAATTCTACCCTTATGGATAATTGATAGACTCATTTTTGTGTCTAATTTGTCCTCAATGTCCGTATTGTTGGAACTCTATTTTTGTACTAATATTGTGTTTTTATGTATTTTTAGGAAATAAACATTTTTGGAAAATTCGGCTCGAAAAGTTGATTTTGGCACTCGGAGGACAAGTGTTATTCGGACTCTCGCTTTTAGATAAGGGGTAACCTAATTACTAAGGGGCACCCCCAGGTCACCCCCAATGCAGCTGCTATTCGCACCCCTACTCTGGATAGGGGACTACCAGTTTCTTCCCCATTTGAAACGATTTTGGCGGGAAATTTCTAAACAGTTCTGGAAGAATTTCGATCGTTAAAATGAAGGGGTTATGGGTCGATTCAATGGCTGAAATTTGGTATAGAGATGTGATATAGGTTAAGGAACATAGTATGGGTGACATGATCAATCAAATTTGGCTGTAATTTTTGGTATGATTCACACACCCAAAACATAGCACGTGTACTATAACACGAGCAAAATTGAAGTTCTTGTGTGCATGGGGGAGTTCTGCTGGCGTTGGAAGAGTGTTGAGGCGTGAATAAGTCGAATGGGAGCGTGCAGGAAGCAAGTTGACGTGAGAAAATTCTTTAAATGGCAATTATTCTCTATTTTTGGCAGCGAGGAATAATCGAATTAAAGAGAGTATATACGCAATCAATGGTCGGATTTTTGGCCTCAATTCACTATAAATACACGTACAATTGAAGTGAGCCAGGGGGTGGAGAGTTGGGAGGAGAAGAGAGGAAGATGCAGCGGAAGAATCGCGAATTCTCTCTGCTGCTGCTGCTGTTCGTGGTGAAGATGAAGAACATGAAGAACGGACTTGCCAAGACAGTCGTTTAATAACTGTCGTAGTTTGCCTTCATTTGCAGCAGTTATTCGCAACACTTCCTTTTTATCGTTCTGTAATAGTGGAGTCTGTAACGCTTATAAACTTTGCAGTTTCCCGATTTTCTCCATTTTTCACCATTGTAAACCATTTTTGAGCCATAATTAAATATTTTGAGAGTATGTTTGCGATGATGAGCTAAAACCCAACACTGGGACAACGGAGGAGGCCGAGCTTCATACATGGGTAATTTTATTAATTCTTTTTAAGACTTTTGCTTTAAAAATTAATTGAAATATGATTTGATAAAATTGGTTGTTATTTGATTAGATGGGTCATGCTTAGCTTAGGTGATTTGATGTTCCATGCTAAACATTTACAATCAATTTTTTGAGTATCTACGTTGGAAAAATAAGAGTCCATATAACTTATGTTTTGAGCGATTATTGTCGAGAATAATTCATTGAGCCCTATTTTATGAAGATTGGACGAATCATTAGTCCCAGTACCTCTCACCATTGTTAATATTTTATTGTATATATTTATCTTTTTTATTAAGTCTAAAAAAATTATCCTTCACAAATCCGAGAGTTTAAACCTTCATTACTACAACCCAATGAAAAATCCTTAATCATTTTGGCGTCGCCGACGCGGATTTGTGCTTAGGTAGAATTTTTAGGTTTTTATTATTTTTTATTATTCCATTTGTTGTTTTTACGTCTCTTTGGTTGTGTCTTTGTATTACAGGTTTGAAGTTGGATACTAAAGACCTTGGAATCAAAGCTTAAAGCTAAAAGAGAAGGAAAAAAGACAAAGCAAAAAAATAAAGAAAAAAGAGAGAGAAAAAAAAAGAGAATTATTTTTTTTATTTTTTTAGAGACTTTCCATTTTTATTTTATTTTGTAATTATTATTATTATTTTTTGTATTTCTTTTCTTTGGACTGGACTTTGGACAATTTATTTTAATTTTAAACCCTACGGAAGGGTTATATATATAAAAAAAATTTATATATAAACTGTGTGCAGGGAAGGACGACGATTACTATATCGTCTCGGCCCCTCGGGTTCGTACATGACATAGGAGTCGTGGCCCGAGTCGACTTCAACGGTTCATCCCCCGTCTGGTACGGGAGGTAAGTCCATCGAAACACCCGCGAATCTCTTGTAAGCGAGTTACTGTATTCCTTAAGGTGATTCATTGATTGAGGACGAATTTGGACTGTTTTTAAATTCCTAATAAAGGGAAAGGCCTGGCCAATACAAGATAAGGGTTCGGATTTCATCACCGTTCCTTTCTTGCCCGCCTTAGGAAAACGAAACCAAACGCGAACCTAAGCTTTAAAATTTGGAATAGAACGAGACCTATAGGGTAACGAGCTTAGTAGGAAAGTCGTTCGAAAAATATTGGTTACTATTTTAGCATACTTCGAAGTTCATGATGGTCTCTGTGAGTTGAATGCGTGACTGCGCCGCCTTGTGATAGCGGTGAGGCCTTGGGTATCAAAGCTCCACTGAGCTTCCCTCGCCTCAATTCAACTTACTTTGACTCGGATTGATTCCAGCGGGGTTTGCTTAAATTGTAACAAATTCCCTTTCGAAGGATTAGAAGCTGGTCTAGAAACAATCTAAGTGGAGCCATCATGCTTGTTGTTTGCTAGATTCTATAGGTTTGATTTGGTCGAGTCAGCCTTGTTTGTGATTGTGTAGAATTCCTTTGCAATTAAGAATGTCGAACTGGTATGATAGAAGCCAATACAATGAGTGTCGACCTGAATTTGAATATGGACATCATCCTTTTTATGACCATGTTGGGAATAGTGGTTGGGAACGCTATCCTTTGGAAGGATATGGGTCATACCCTGGTGAGCCCAATTACTATCCACACATGCATCAGTCTTACGAGCAACAAGATTATAGTACTAGTTCTTCGTCTCTAGAGGATACAATCAAACTATTGAAAAGTAGTCCTTTTTATGATCCCTCTGTTCCTATTCCTCCTTTAGAAGAGTCCCTCAGGGAGTTAGCTGAGTCGACGCGTAAGTTACCTGAGATGAATAGTGTAATTATAGACGAAAGAACTACAATAATGAGTGAACTTTTTATAGAGGAATCCCTCAAGCTGATGGCTGAGACGAACAAAAGACTTGCTCGAAATAATCTTACTTTCCAATATAGTGTTTCCAATAATACCCTTAAAAATGAGGATAGTTATTTTCATAATCAAGATGACGAGGTTAGAATTGGTAACACTACTTGTTTTGATGAGGTTCGATCTTTTTCATGTTATTATGATGAGGATAGTGTTGATGGAGAATCATACTTATGTAGGAATAGTGATCAGGAAATGGTTACTCCAATTGAGCTTTACAATGATAATATTATTTCTAGTTCAAATCTAAATAATTTAAATGATTATTCACCTATTCAAAAGGACGAGGATTTGACTAGAGATACCCTCGTTTTAGACGATGTAGTATTTCCTGTTTACAAAGACGATAATGATTTAGAGGAACGAGTTTATTCTGAGAATAATGTTTTAGAGTCTAGCGATTTAGAAACAATAGTCTTAGACGAAGAAGATGAACTCGTAGAGATTTTAAATATGAGTGAGGATGCATCACCTGAGTATGACCTAACAGAAGCAATTGACCTTTTTCAGGATTCCGATGATCTAGAAATTAGGGAAATTGTAGTCAGTCTACCTAGAGACACACAAAACTATAAGTTTGGGGGTGATTATCATTCTCCATGTGCTTTACCTTTAACTTTTAGAAAGTTCCCTCGTGTAGGGCTTGACATTTGTGCCTCAACCATCGTTAAAGATTATCTCCATACATGTTTTCCCGAACCTAATAATGTCCAGAAAGCAGTTCAGTCATTAGAAACCCATCCTCTGGTTGATGTGGTTTTCCCAGGCTATGATACCCTTATTGACTTTGTTTTCCTACCAAATAGTTTTCTTCCAAATGTGGGAACATATGATTTTCAGATGTGTCGGTTATTAAGTTTTGAGACTAAACCTAATTACTTTAGGATATTAGGGTCGAAACATTTTCTTAAGGAAGACCACCTCTTTCATTGTGGTCAGCTGTGTGGGTAAAATCTGATTGACATAGAGGATCCCCAGTTATTCAGGCTTTTTTTATGCGCTTCTAAGTTCTTACTTGAGTACTTCCAGACTCTTCAACCTGATCTTCAGAATGCCTTTGAGGAAATCCAACCGTTGAAAACCTTTTATCTAGACCCAGTTATAGAACCTGAACCTGAGCCACAACTAGATGTAGTTGTCTTAAACAAGGGTATGTTCGGTATCTTTTTTGTCTGTTACAGTTTCCTCTTCTTGTGGGTAATACTTTTTGGTTTTGAAGACCCACAGTTATTCCGGCTAGTGTTATACGGTTCGAGTTGACTAATCCTTTCCTAAGTCTGGCTGAAGAATTTAAACTTAGCACTTATTGGGAGGTAACCCATGCTCATGCAACATGGTAATATCTTTCCTTAACTCTTTTTCTTCAAGTGGTAACAGTTTCTCCTTGTTCATGCTTTTAATTTTATCTTTAGAACATCGAGGACAATGTTAGATTTAAGTTTGGGGGTATGGGAGAAACTTTTTAGTTGCAATTAGTAAACTCCAGAGCCTAGAAATTTATGCCTATTAAGGTTTGCACTAACCAATCTAAGTGGATGGGAACATCTTGGTTATAGGAGTTGAGGAACCAATCTGATTAGATGGAAACATCGAAAGAGTCTATTCATAAAAGCACAAAGCTCAGGTGTTAGAAATAACATGATAGTTGCACCATATCTCGTTGAGTCCTTTTCATTTCTTTTTATTATTTTAAACTATATTTCTCTAAGTGATTAGGTGGGGCACACGATTCAAGTTGTTACCATTGCTAGGGTGAATTAGAGTGACTGAGTTACTAAAAAAAAGAAAAGAGAAAGATCGGACCAGTTAGACCAATCGGAATAAGTATTAACACTTGGATAGCAATATGTGTGTGTTCTCTCTGTTTCCGTCGCCTAAGCAAGCGTGGAATGCAGGACCCGTGGGAACTATCGTGTAATCTGCTGACAAGAAGCATGCGCTTGGATCAAAAAGATATATTCATGCCGTTAAGTTAAAAAAAAAAAAAAAAAAATTAAAAAAAAATAATTGTTTTTGTTCTGTGTAGTCAACTTCTGGTTACCTTGTATTTGCCAGTTTGTTGATCTAGATTTAAGTTATTGACCACTGGTTCCCTTGTATATGCCAGTTGTGTTGATATTAGTCAGACCGGTATCTCAGTCCATTAGGATAGGTTCATTTTGGCAGTGGCCTTCAGACAGATATGTGAAACATCGATCATTTGGTTAACATCAAAACCATCTACATTTTTCTATTTCCATCTCCTTTTTCTATCCATATGATTAGTTTGACTCCGAATATGATGTCCATAGTGCAACTATCTGAGTAGAGCTCTGTCACTTTATATGATTTTTAGTATTCTTGAGTGCAAACTCGTGTACAACAATTGGAATTTCGCATCAGGGTACTTCCTCCTATAGTCAATAAGTATGCCAACCAAGGAGATTCTTTAGTGCCTTCCAAGGTTCTGCATAGATAAGCTAGGGTCTGGAGTAATGGTTTTGTGGGCACACCTCTGGTAAACCCTCCCGAGATTAACTCGGTTTTATTTATTTTTTATTAGTTTTGCGCGAGGACTAGCAAATAATAAGTTTGGGGGTATTTGATAGACACATTTTTGTGTCTAATTTGTCCTCAATGTCCGTATTGTTGGAACTCTATTTTTGTACTAATATTGTGTTTTTATGTATTTTTAGGAAATAAACATTTTTGGAAAATTCGGCTCGAAAAGTTGATTTTGGCACTCGGAGGACAAGTGTTATTCGGACTCTCGCTTTTGGATAAGGGGTAACCTAATTACTAAGGGGCACCCCCAGGTCACCCCAAGGCAGCTGCTATTCGCACCCCTACTCTGGATAGGGGACTACCAGTTTCTTCCCCATTTGAAACGATTTTGGCGGGAAATTTCTAAACAGTTCTGGCAGAATTTCGATCGTCAAAATGAAGGGGTTATGGGTCGATTCAATGGCTGAAATTTGGTATAGAAATGCGATATAGGTTAAGGAACATAGTATGGGTGACATGATCGATCAAATTTGGCTGGAATTTTCGGTATGATTCACACACCCAAAACAGAGCACGTGTACTGTAACACGAGCAAAATTGAAGTTCTTATGTGCATGGGGGAGTTCGGCTGGCGTTGGAAGAGTGTTGAGGAATGAATAAGTCGAATGGGAGCGTGCAGGAAGCAATTTGACGTGAGAAAATTCTTTAAATGGCAATTATTCTCTATTTTTGGCAGCGAGGAATAATCGAATTAAAGAGAGTATATACGCAATCAATGGTCGGATTTTTGGCCTCAATTCACTATACATACACGTACAATTGAAGTGAGCCAGGGGGTGGAGAGTTGGGAGGAGAAGAGAGGAAGCTGCAGAGGAAGAATCACGAATTCTCTCTGCTGTTGCTGCTGCTGTTCGTCATGAAGATGAAGAACATGAAGAACGGACTTTCCAAGACAGTCGTTTAATAACTGTCGTAGTTTTCCTTCATTTGTAGCAGTTATTTGCAACACTTCCTTTTTATCGTTCTGTAATAGTGGAGTCTGTAACGCTTATAAACGTTGCAGTTTCCCGATTTTCTCCATTTTTCACCATTGCAAACCATTTTTGAGCCATAATTAAATATTTTGAGAGTATATTTGCGATGATGAGCTAAAACCCAACACTGGGACGACGGAGGAGGCCGAGCTTCATACATGGGTAATTTTATTAATTCTTTTTAAGAATTTTGCATTAAAAATTAATTGAAATATGATTTGATAAAATTGGTTGTTATTTGATTAGATGGGTCATGCTTAGCTTAGGTGATTTGATGTTCCATGCTAAACATTTACAATCAATTTTTTGAGAATCTACTTTGGAAAATAAGAGTCCATATTACTTATGTTTTGAGTGATTATTGTCGAGAACAATTCATTGAGCCCTATTTTATGAAGATTGGCCGAATCATTAGTCCCAGTACCTCTCACCATTGTTAATATTTTATTGTATATATTTATCTTTTTTATTAAGTCTAAAAAAATTATCCTTCACAAATCCGAGAGTTTGAACCTTCATTACTACAACCCAATGAAAAATCCTTAATCAATAATAACTAGTAAAATTAGAAATGATTTATCTCTCAAACTACACCACAGATGTTCACAAACTTTATACCATTGAAAAGCATTTTAAAACACCTACTTAACGAATATAAACATGCCTATCAAGTTGTGCATGTTTCTCATACTAACAATAATCAATTGAAAGGTTAATTTTAGAAATATCTCCTTGTTTAATGATGTAGGTCATCTATTATGGGAGAAAATCTAAAAATAAATAGGTCAACCAATAGTGGGACAGAGGGAGTACTTTCTAACCCTGTGAAAAGCCTTTGTAATTCTTTTAGAGTGCTTGGCACGACGAGAGTTGAGGGTGGAGTTCAGTCAATGAGAGGAGTCAGGGATGGAGTTCAAATCCTAGGTTGTTTGGCATGGATGAAATTGGAATTCAAGGTAGTTGAAACTTCATGATTCAATGGGAATTAAAATCACACCTCCTCCATGGAAGTTGGAACTCCATCCTTCTAACTCCACCCATTGATCATTTTGACATTTCAACTTTTTGTACTTTCTTTTTTTCTTTGAACAGTAATTAATTTCCCACAATTATAAATTACTTTGGTATTTTTTATATTAATATGAAATGAATTACACAACTTTCATATACAAGAAACTAGTAGTGACAAGCTGGGGGCCAACACCTTTTTGTATAACTACCCCTAATCTATGAAAGAAATAGTTACATTTCTTCGCATTGACATCCACTCTAGAAAAGTGATTGTTAAGCCTCTTCAAGAATTCCACAAAATCGTCGTTGAGTGCACCAAGTGTTGAGAATGCCAATGTACCAAAACCATAACCGTGGGCCAAACATTTATCGAAGTATTTCTTGCATTTGCGGTTGATAACATTGCTAAGAGCTAGCCCGGGACGGAAAGTATGAATCCCTCCACCCGTAAACGGCGAAATCCCACTGACATCCAAACACACATCCCGCCCGCTATCCCAATTGTAGACTAGAATATCCGTTGGTCGAAGAGCACCCCCATCATTCAATAAAAAACCAAGTGCAACCCCTTTCCTAGCTGGGGCACCCGCGCGGAAACACATGTCTGCAATAGTATCCCGAATAAGATCATGGCAGAATAAAATATATATATATATATATTTTAGAATTTATAATATTTTTTATTAGTAATTTTTAATACTTTATTAATATTTAGTTTTTTCTCATATTTAAAAATGAAAAAGAAAAATATTTTCTTATTATTTAAATACATTAATATTTTGATAAATTATTAATTTTTAATTTAAAATAATAGTTTTACTTAAAATATCAAAAATGATAATTAGTAGTATTATATATATTAGATATATAACTTAAATAATTTTTCAATTCAAATATAAAAATTTCTTACTAAAATTATATTTACATAAAAAATTAATTACTATTGTTGGCAAAGTATGTTTTAATTAAAAAATAGTAGTTTTATTTAATAAAAATACCAAAACTAGTTATTATTAATATTATATTAATTTACAATAAACTTCTCTCTTTAGATACAAAATATATGAATTAAACATATAACACCTACAATAGAACCTTTGAATTGACCAGTAACCTAGCATGTTACTAGGCACCGACCCCTTTTTGAATAACTACACCTAATCTATGAAAAAGAAAACTACCTGCCTTAGCCAAGGCATCATGATGCATAGTGGTATTTATGAAATACCATTTCACCCTTTTTATTATGTTCTTTATTTTACCAATTTATTTTAGGTTATTTGCTAGATTATCCTTTCTCTCTACTTGTTAGAGCATTGTTCGGTCGAACTCGCATGCGTTGCTATCTCAAGCATGTTTGTCAATGTTAGTGATCAAAACTATATGTCTTGATTTCTAGTATACTTATGACTAAGTCTCGGTCTAGGATAGTTAGGAATAGTTGAGGTCCAGACTCCATGGCGATTATCTTACGAAGACGAAGAACTACTCAAGGAACCAGTGGAACTTCATTTGACCAAAAGGTATGTGGAGACTTGAACTCATCTGTCACTCAAAAGTATATCTACTCTATCTCCCACTCTTGAGACAAAAGTCGTATAAGTATGATAGTTTTCATACATACACATTTGCTATTTAGAGCCGAGTTTACTCGCCTATATTTTTCTCGAAATATGTGTTGGTAAGCTTTTGCTTTAACCATTTTCATCTTTACCCGTGATGAAAGTCATTATGAAGTTTCAATCTTGAAAATATCTTTGATTATGATAGTCGATTCTTTATGTCTAACGACTATTATAACATTATAAAAGAATGTTATTACGTAACCAACTATGGATATAAGCATATATAGTGTGTTCGCACATTAGTGTATAAATCCATGTGCCGGAAACCAAGTGCGTGCATATGTGTGCATGCGGTATTGGTGAAGGAGACATGTTAGGTACGCGTAATGACGGAAGTTTTCATACCGAAAATTTCTGCTGTAGTTTGTGAAGTTTGCAAACTGAAAACCAGTCACCTTAGGTACGCATACCCGTACGCGTACCCACGGAAGTTTTCAAACCAAAAATTTCTGCTGAGTTTTCAAACTCAAGTCCAGTTGCTATGGTACACGTACCCGTACGCGTACCTAAGCTGGTTATATTTCTCAAATCGGTAGTTTCATGAACTTAAACAATAAATCAATAAGGAATGCAATCTTTGCAAACCGTGCCTATATTGTTCATGAATAGATTCAAGTGAATCAAACCGATTTTGTTTCAATTGTGTTTATGTATAAAGATCTAAGCAATTGAACAACTCTTGAACTAGTTCTTATGAGTCATTTGAACTAGTTATGAGAAAGATGGATACAGTTAATATGAAAGTGCTCATATGGCTAACCATTGGTTAATTATTTGTGAACCAACTGAGTGTACACGTTTAGGTACGGTCACTCAAAACTAAATGAATACATTTCATTTGTGTGTGTGTGTGACAAGCTAAGTTTCTATCTAACGGTTGAAAGATATTAGCTTGGATAAATCAGGTTTTTCATCTAACGGTGAATATTGAATATTTGTTACCAAGTGTAGTTACCTAAAATCTGAGAGAAGTTAGAAGTCATATTCTAGGGTTTTTGAAAATGAGTTACGAGAGGTTTAGCACGAACAGTCTTCGCCTAAACCATGCACAGTGGCCGTTCAAAGGCTGCTTCAGTCACAGGGAAGAAGGATTAGGGATGGTCTTAGGGAGGGAAGCAGATGAAGAGAGAGATCAGAGAACAAGTTATTGCTCTGAGAGGTTATGAGAAAGATCCCTGTAGCTTGGAAAATAGATGACCTATTTATAGCTGAATTCTCTAATCTCAAGTAGGTGAATATAAGGATTGCTTTCCGTATCGTGCGGAACAATTCTCCCGTCTCTTCAGGAATACGGATAAACTAGGTTGAGTTTATCTCATTATTCCACCGCCTTTATTCTCTTCTGCGGTGAGAAATAAGCTAGGTATTTCTCACACGTTCCGTAGACCGCCATACCAAAATCCTAATTGATATCCACCCATTTGTGTGAAGCTGAGCCAGCCTTTATGATGATGTGTTGAGAGAGAAATATTCTCTTTAGCCGAGTTGGCCAAGATAGAGATATATTCTGTGATTTGTGAGAATGATTAGGATGAGTCACGTGAAAAGGAATGGAATTCCTTAGAAATCATGTGTAGAGTGTGAGAGGAGCTGAGGATGATCTCCCTCTTTCCATGGACGGTCACACTTGCTATGTGAAAACCATATTATTGTTTGTAGGTACCTTTGTTGAGCATGCGGTGCTCAAGAGAGCCTATCCAAATTTTTGGATTCAAGCTCAATCTACTAGTCGTGAGTGTATTTGAGAGGCTTAGAAATAGGCTTGAGCACTAGGTAAGGTGTGTGCCTATCATGTGAATTTATCCTAGATTTTGAGTAGTGATTTTCTTCGATATTTTGTGAAAGGCTCAAAAATCTCTCTGTGATTTTTGCTGAGATATTTGAACCTCTCAGGGATTTTTGCGGATGGATCAAAAATCCCTTTGTGATTTTTGCAGAGAGATTTTGAATCTCTCAGAGATTTTTGCGGACAACTCAAAAATCCCTTTGTGATTTTTGCAGAGAGATTTGATTGTCTCTGAGATTTTTGCAGACGACTCAAAAATCCCTCTGTGAGTTTTGCAGAGAGATTTGAATCTCTCTGAGATTTTTGCGGACGGCTCAAAAATCTATCTGAGATTTTTGCAGACGGCTCAAAAATCCTCTGTGAGTTATGCAGAGAGATTTGAATCTCTCTGAGATTTTTGCGGACGATTCAAAAATCTCTCTGTGAGTTTTGCAAAGAGATTTGAATCTCTCTGAGATTTTTGCGGAAAGATCAAAAATCTCTTCGAAGATTTTAGATTCGTATCTCTCTGCGGTCAGCTGGGACTCGGCCTGGGGAGAAAGAGAAAAGGCGCCCGATTTAATGTCTCCGCGAGACTTTGGCTCACTTGTCTTTGACCAGCGTATCTTGTAGAGATGTGTTAGGAATCAACTGTGTGTCCATATGATGACCCAACAAGACCAGTGTATCTCGAAAGGATGTTCTAGGAGTCTGTCGAAAAGGCTCAGAGGTAGAATAACCAGTGTATCTCGCGGGGATGTCCTAGGAGTTATCCAGAAACCTCAGTAAGTCGAGTCAGAGCCTAGAGCAAACATGACCAGTGTATCTCGTGATGATGTACTAGGAATCAGTCTTTGGTCTCAAATAGGGTGAGTCGTGCTTACGGGAATATGCAAATCTCCTCTTTAGGTCATAAGTCCGTCGGGGACGTATTTACGCATCTACAGAGCCTACATGACCAGCAGCATCTCGTTGAGGACGTATACTAGGAATCATGGCATCAAAATCATCCGCGTCTCGCGAAAACATGTCGGAATTGTGGTTGTTCTGGTTCATAAGTCTTCCGGGGACGTTTTACGCTCTACAGAACCTACGCGACCAGCAATATCTCATTGAGGATGTGTGCTAGGAGTCACGGCATCACGACCAGCAGTGTCTCGCGGGGACTTATACTAGAAATCGTGGCTAAGGATGCCTTGAGGAGCAAGGGCTTAATCTCTCCCGTGAGAGTTGAGTTCTGTCTATAGGGTTGAAATGACACCTTTTCCCTTTATCCAAATTACACCATCTACATTAAGTCCCCTACTCAGAGTAGAACCTTGATTGTTCTATGATGAGTATATAGATGGTAACAAATCATTCGTACGCAATTACAATTCATTCATCCTTTTAGACGTGCACAATCCCCGAATTGATGTTTAGCCTTCAATCATGCGACTTTGATCTTGAAATCGATTATGGACCTTGGAATTCCCTGGGACTTTGTGTTGAACGTTAAAGAAGTAATAATGAAGCCTTTATGGGATAAAATTTCCGTCTTGGAAGAATAAAATTCGTCAATTAGGGTTTACTCTTCCAAAAATTCTAATTTTCTCTCTTTGTGCATCCTTGAGTTTCTGAACATGTACAAGCGGGTATGTGGGGAAGAGAGAGTTTCTAAACGGTTTCCTGGATGGTCTTGATGTTGGTGAAGAGCCGTGAGTAAATTCATGCACCTACATTTTGATGTTTCGGAATCCCTATCTTAGGCAAATTTTGAGTTCAGGCTTGTACTTCACCTAAACCCTAATTTCTCTTTCGTTCGTGTCTAACTCCTTCAGACACTCTGTAGATGCTCGAAAAGGCTTGGTAGGCGTGCATATTCCTTATGGGGTCAGTGTTTTGCATGTCGAGAACTTGTTCAATTCCTTGTACCAATCATACACCCCTTTTCTGACAGAAAATGCCTATCTTTGAAACCAAGAGTATTTTTGTCAAAAAACAATATGAGCCTGATTTTTCTTTGGCATGAGAGAGATATGGAGCCTCCTTAAGCATAGTCACGTCTTGAAAGAGGAATTCATGCATCTCTGATCTTGGTTTTGGAAATCATGAACCTGAATTCCCTGTTTTGAACTAAATTTCCTTTATTTTCTCTGTAATTCTGCTTTTCTGGGTTCGGTTTCAATCCCGTTCTTCTTCGAACACTTAGATAACTCAAGATTCACATGTATGAGTCCTTAATAATGAGTAGATGAGAGCTTGGCCGGTCTCTAGCTGTAATAAGCCTGTCTTCTTTGAAAATACTCAAAATTGCAATATAAGGGCATTTTGGTCAAAATCCCTTATGAGATCGTTTTTTTTGGAGAGTAATGATCTAAAAGGGATTGAGAGAATCTTAGAGAACCGTCTAAGAGAATGGGAGAGGCTCGGTCTCCTCTCTTTTTAGAATAAACCCTTTTTCACAAAATTCTTGAAATTAGGCATTTTCGACAAAACCCTAATTCTCTTCGACTTTCGATCCCTCTGAAAATAATTCCGAGAGAATATATCACGTCCCACTGGACTAGGAGAGCATCCTCATGCATGAAAAAGGTCTTGAACACGACTTGGAAGAGTTTTGGAAATAGAAAAGGCCTTGGTTTCCTTATTTGAGCCAGATTAAGGTTATTTTCCTCAAAACCCTAATTTTCTTTAACTTTTGATCCCTCCGAAAATTCCGAGAGAATAAGTGACGTCTTATTGTTTTAGAAGACTACTCCCACGTATAGGAAAGGCTTGGACACGGCTTGGAGGAATTTTGAAAGGAAAAAGAAACCCCTCAGTTTCCTTATTTGATTCAAATTCCTCTAATTTCTTCTTTTAGCTCCAACATCTTTTTCCTTTTTATTGATGGCCTCCCTTTTGAACTAGGATTGAAAATAAAACTCTTTTCCATATCTTTTTGGCGTGACCTAGTTATGGAGGTCGTTCTTCTCTTCTTCTACTCGTTCTGTTTGTATCAGGACTCTTCGTTTGAGTATTCGTCAGAAAACTGCAGTTTTGAGAGACTTGCGTAGAATGGCCGTAAAATCGTCATACCATGCCGTATTTGAGATCCCAACCCCAATTTCAAAATAAAAAAGTAATTATGTATTCAACACAAAAAGAAGTACCCAATTCCGAGTGGTTTAGGTCAGTCAATCAGTCACGTACTTTTGTTATCAGGAATCTCGTACAGAATTTCAGAAGCGTTTCAGATTGCGCTTACTTCGATGTTGGGACCACATCTCCTAGATAGCTTGTCCGTTTGAGGAGACCTTAGGATATGTTGTAGCAGAGATATATATAAACATATTTTCTCAAGACAGTACCCCAAAATTCTTTAAGAATATTCGTCAGTTAGCGCGTTTTATCATGGAAGTATACAGAAATCCTAATTGTAAGAGGATTCCCATATTCCTTGATCCTTTGCATGTTGTGACGCCTTGAGTATGCCTCCTGGGGTATTATGAATTTACTAGATTCCTTATATTAGCATAAGACGTGGCCTTTGTCTCCATGAACTCTAATCCCACCTATGAAGCAAATATAGTCGTCAAACCTAAATTTCCTTTTTACTTCCATATCTCAATATACCTTGTTTGATTACATCTTCTTTTGTAGACTCATGACATGGGAATGACTCAAGATGTACTTAATGGGAATACAACATAAATATCCTCTCTTGACAATGCCTCATCTAACCATCAGTCCCCAGGTTCTGGTGATTCTCGTGTTGAAGAAACCCGAAGAGATGAAGCACAGTCATTGAATATCGCTGAATATCCTACTGCAGGTCTTGATTTTGTTGTCCCTAGTGAAACCCTGGGATCGAATGAAATACTCGTAGGGGGATTTTGTGTTGCTACCAAATAGCCAAACTATACCGGTCGATTTGGCAAAGATATGGCCACATTACTACAATGGGGATAATAACTTATGTTGTTCATCCTATGATCGAAATAGTTAACGACTTGCTGGAAATTATGTCGTACGAGACTGGACTCTGAACAACATTCCTTCTGGTTACTTCATAGATCTTGGAAAGCTCGTGACCACTTTTGAAAATCTTCGCTTTGACGTGAGATGGCTCCGAGAATGGCTCAACAATATCCAAACCGAATTTGAAAAGTTGTTGCACTCTGTCCCTCGCTTTTCAAGAGATGCTCTTCATGGTGAGAATGAGTTTGCCCTTGGTAGTATGGAGATGAGGCGAGCTTCGACAATTTCAGAGGACTTTCAGAAAGAGATTCGGAGTGCAGAGACAACTGAACATGTCTTGACTTCAGATGAGACACTTGCCGATGGATTTAATATCATGAGAATGATAACTCTGAATGTTCTTGATTCTGATAATATTGTAAACTCTTTGGAGGGGCGCATGGTAGTTTAAGAGATGGAACATGATAAGCAGGCAGATCGAGATGCAGAGACCAAAGTGAAACGGACGAATATGAAACAAGAGATTTTATTTAATGACCTCTGTTCTTCAGGGTTGACATTTTCCTTTTCTGGAACTTTTCTTTACGCATCTTGTAAAGGAAGAAGACCCTTATGAGTTATTAATTTTTGCAAACCCTAGTTGGCTATGTTGCAGTGCGAGTGGATGAAAACCTTAAGTAAATTTCGTAGTATGAAGTCCTTCCTTGGGCGATCTTCACTCCAGAGGTTGTAGAAACTTCGTTTGACGTCCGATTTCAGTGGTTGACCCCAACTATCGAACATAAGAGACTCAACTTTCACATAGTAGTGAAAAATATAGATTTCGAGCTTCTTTAATCAGTAGTAAGCACATGTGAAGTTGAACTCGGGAATCCAGAGATTCAACAACAATTCCTTCCAGTGTTTTGATGACATCTCTTATATCGTATTTTGAAACATCATGCCATTTTAACACGTGATAGGAGAGACATAAACGTGTATTTCTCATCAAGGGTATGTTGTCGAATTATCTACCCATTTTCCTAGTTCGTCGATTTATGTGAATAAAGTATGAGTCGCGTCTGAGTAGAGTGGAAACTGTAGACTCCTCTTTAAACCCATTGCAAACCCTAGTCCCGGTGAACGCGTATAAAACCCTAAAACAGATGAAAATATTCAGATTTGAATCTTCGTATTTTTAGTCAGGATCCGGAACATAGTCTCCCGATTGCTGAGAGCATGCTAACTGTGACATATTCAACGAGGCTGAAAAGAGGGGAGACTTTGATACATCGAGTCACAGATAAGTTTCGTTCACGATTTTGAAGGCCGATCTCTAGTCCCCTAGTCCCTAAGTTATAACTTATCATGATGTGGGTTTGAGGAGCTGAATGGTCTTGATGTGTCCCGATCTTTTGAGATTCTTGCGCTGATCGTTGCCAAATTTGTTATCTGAAAACTGGATGTTTGGGACACCTCTTGTTGGCCATGCATGTATGTGATGCACGGTAGTACCCAGTTTGATATAAGACTAGGGATTCCCATCGATTCGGGACGCTTGGAAAATGAATTAAGACCCTTGAAGCGTGCGAGAAGGCATGCAATAATCTGCGGGTTGGATACGTCTGTGGAGAGTCATGTCGAGATAATGTCGTTTGTGTCTTTGTGGACAAGATGAAGTTTTTGTTCCACCTCTACTAGGTGTCTTGATAGGATTCATGCTAACTTACATAGCCGAATCATCTATCGAGTTCTGTCTTTCTTCTGGGAGATGGTAAACCAAAATTGAGAACAGTGTACACCTTCTAGGACCAACAGAACTATGGATGTAGCTGAATAATCGATTTGTGGTGACTTCGTTCATGGGACAGTTCTATGGAAATCTTCTAGGCATTTTCACGCGGTAGAATTGTGTTTTGACCCGAGGAAGTCGTAAGTGATCGTCATATCTTGTCCTTCGCTCATCACGTATGATTTTGACTTATAGGATAGCCTGTCGAGAATATATTTTTGAGAGATGAGACTTTTACTGACAGAACTTCGAGCAGCGTGTGGCTTGGATCTGAGGTCTCGGATCCTTCCTCTATTACTTCAATGATAGTAGTTGGTTGCGGCTGTATGTCGAGTAATGAAGTTCTATCTGAATTATTGGTACTTCAGATTTCTTTTCCCTTGATAGTTTCGGGTGCGAAGATATTTTCCTTCTCCATCTTGGGTAAATTGAGGTCCCATCGGAAAATGATACTGGATAATCGTTGGTGTAGCCGAGATGGAGGCTCATCGAGGCTTAGTCGTATAATCGCTAGGACTCCTTTTCTTTATGACAGAATGAGTGTTGAGGTAGCATATCGACTAGCAGTTTTGCTTCTTCGGATATAGCTGAGTTTCGGTTGAGCCTCGTCTTGGGATCTAGTTTCGCCTCATACTTTGTCGTTTTCTAGTCACGATCTTCTGGAGCAGGAAGGGAGACACCATGTATCTTTATTGGCGGTTTATGACCCTACGTGGTTCTGTAACGCTTTTGACTAGGTTAAAAATTTCTTGGAGCCTTTCCAAGTTTCTGCTAGGTTTATCCTATAGATGACGAAAAGACAAATCCGACAGAAAAAGAACTAGGTCAATCGGATACAGAATGAAAGAGTTATAAGTAAAATAATAAAATGAAGTAAACTTCCTGAGTCCCTTTGATCAGGTTGAGGGCCCTTGACCTAAAAAAAAATTTGGAACAAATATTCGTCAGAATCTCCAAGTTTAGAGCGTCATATGGTCCTTGAGAGTGATAAGGTCGGATGGATGGTTGCTCCTTTGCTCTGTCGCGTTCGTAATGAGCTTTATCTTCTCCGGTGAGGTCGATTGCAGGCAAGATCCCGTCAGTGCTATCTTCAGCAGTTTTAGTACTCCTTTTTAGGAAACGTGTACTCGATCTAGATTTGTTGGATCTATCCCTACTGGTAATTCTAAAGGTGTTTTCAGATAAGTCTGGATGTCGAACTGAGATTTTGCAAGATTCTGTTGATTCTCCGGGAGTTCTCATCGGTCCGTATCCAAGGTTTTCAAAGATTAACAGTAGATTTTTATGAAAATAGGTTACTAGGGCGTTTTTTTATGCAGGAAGACATCCATGTGATTCGGGACGCACTAACCTATTCACTAAGGTCAAACATTTCGTCTAAGAGAGAAAACTACTGATAGGGATAACTCTCTCGGCTAAATATGTAATTGATTTATTGATACTGAATCAGTGAAACATTTTTGTGATCAGATTGATGGAATCGTCTTCCTTTCTAATAATGGACGTGATTGATATCTGTAACTGAGTGAACAACCTCCCACTGTGGTCGTCAAGATGTAGTTACCTAAAATCTGAGAGAAGCTAGAAGTGAGATTCTAGGGTTTCTGAAAATGAGTTACGGGAGGTTGAGCACGAACAGTTTTCGCCTAAGCCATGCACAAAGGCCGTTCAAAGGCTGCTTCAGTCCCAGGGAAGAAGGATTAGGTCCGGTCTTAGGGAAGGAAGCAGATGAAGAGAGATATCAGAGAACAAGTTATTGCTCTGAGAGGTTATGAGAAAGATCCCCGTAGCTTGGAAAATGGATGACCTATTTATAGCTGAATTCTCTAATCTCAAGTAGGTGAATATAAGGATTGCTTTCCGTGCCGTGCGGAAAAATTCTCCCGTCTCTTCAGGAATAGGGATAAACTAGGTTGAGTTTATCTCATTATTCCACCGCCTTTATTCTTTTCTGTGGTGAGAAATAAGCCGGGTATTTCTTACAAGTGCCGTAGACCGCCAAACCAAAACCCTAATTGGTATCCCCCCATTTGTGTGAAGCTGAGTCATCCTTTATGATGATGTTTTGAGAGAGAAATATTCTCTTTAGCCGAGTTGTCCAAGATAGAGAGATATTCTCTGATTTGTGAGAATGACTAGGATGAGTCACGTGAAAAGGAATGGAATTCCTTAGGAATCGTGTGCAGAGTGTGAGAGGAGATGAGGCTGATCTCCCTCTTTCCATGGCCGGTCACACATGCCATGTGAAAACCATATTATTGTCTTTAGGCCCCTTTATTGATCATGCGTGCTCAAGAGAGCCTATCCACGTTTTTGGATTCAAGCTCAATCTACTAGTCGTGAGTGTATTTGAGAGGCTGAGAAATAGTCTTGAGCACTAGGTAAGGTGTGTGCCTATCATGTGAATCTATCCGAGATTTTGAGTATGATTCTCTTCGAGATTTTTTGAAAGGCTCAAAAATCTCTCTGTGATTTTTGCTGAGAGATTTAAACCTCTCAGGGATTTTTGCGGACGGCTCAAAAATACCTTTGTGATTTTTGCAGAGAGATTTTGAATCTCTCAGAGATTTTTGCGGACAGCTCAAAAATCCCTCTGTGATCTTTGTAGAGAGATTTGATTCTCTCTGAGATTTTTGCTGACAACTCAAAAATGCCTCTGTGAATTTTGCAGAGAGATTTGAATCTCTCTGAGGTTTTTGAGGACGACTCAAAAATCTCTCTGTGAATTTTCCAGAGAGATTTAAATCTCTCTGAGATTTATGCGGACGTCTCAAAAATCTCTCTATGAGTTTTGCAGAGAGATTTGAATCTCTCTGAGATTTTTGCGGAAAGCTCAAAAATCTCTCCGAAGATTTTAGATCTGTATCTCTCTGTGGTCAGCTGGGACTTGGCCTGGGGAGAGAGAGAAAAGGCGCCCGATTTAATGTCTCCGCGAGACTATGGCTCCCTTGTCTTTGACCAGCATATCTTGCAGAGATGTGCTAGGAATCAACTGTGTGTCCATATGATGAGCCAAAAAGACCAGTGTATCTCGAAAGGATGTTCTAGGAGTCTGTCGAAAAAGGCTCAGAGGTAGAATAACTAGCGTATCTCGTGGGGATGTCCTAGGAGTTATCCAGAAACCTCAGTAAGTCGAGTCAGAGCCTAGAGCATACATGACCAGTGTATCTCACAATGATGTACTAGGAATCAGTCTTTGGTCCCAAATAGGGTGAGTCGTGCTTACGGGAGATATGCAAATCTCCGCTCTGGGTCATAAGTCCGCCGGGGACGTATTTACGCATCTACAGAGCCTACATGACCAGCAGCATCTCGTTGAGGACATGTACTAGGAATCATGGCATCACAATCAACTGCGTCTCGCGAAAACATGCTGGAATTGTGGCTGTTCTGGTTCATATGTCTGCTGGGGACGTTTACGCTCTACAGAATCTACATGACCAGAAGTATCTCATTGAGGATGTGCGCTAGGAATCACGACATCACGACCAGCAGTGTCTCGCGAGGACGTATACTAGAAATCGTGGCTAAGGATGCCTTGAGGACCAAGTGTTAGAGCATAGTTCGGTCGACCTCGCATGTGTTGCTATCTCAAGCATGTTTGTCAATCTTAGTGATCAAAACTATGAGTCTTGATTTCTAGCCTACATAGTTTAGTCTTGGACTAGGATAGAAAAGTGTAGTTGATCTCAACGACTTCATGGAGATTCATCATACAACGACGAAGATCTACTCAAGGAACCGTGGAACTTCATCAACAAAAAGGTATGTGGAGAATTGAATTTATCTATCACTCAAAAGTCTATCTCTTCTATCTCCTACTTCTTATGAGACAAAAGTCGTATGCTATATAGACTGGATCATACACATTTGATATTTCGAGCCAAGTATATCTCGCCTATCTATATCTCGAAATCATGTGTTGGTAAAGCGTTTCGCTTTGATCAATTTTATCTTCACCTAGTGACGAAAGTCATGAAAAGTTTCAATTACTTTGAGAATTGCTCTGACGCGAAACGGTCTATGAATAACGGCTATAACGTCCTCTGAGAATGTCTCAATGATTGGAATGAGAGTTTAGATTACATAACCATATATTCCTTAATCCGAAGTTTTCGAACTTTGTTGATTGAGAGAAACCGGAGGAATTGGCTTTGCCAAGTCCGCGAACCCAGTCTGCGAACTGACGGAAGTTCTTGTATCGAGAATTTCTGCAGGGATTTTCCAAAAACTCGTTTGCGTGTAAGTCCGCGAACTGGCGAAAGTATCTTTGCCGAGATTTTCTGCTGAGTTTGGAAAACCCACCGGTTGTCTTAAGTCCGCGAACTTGTTTGTGAGCTTAAGAGGTTATGATCTAAAGATGTGCTCTGAACAGGAAACTTAAATTACTAAGGAATGCTTTATGCAAACCGTGTCTATAAAGATCATGAGCCGATTCAATCGAATCATCTTTGTTTCAATTGTTTATTGTGTAGTTACATAAGATCTCATAGAAATTGAACAACTCTTTAACTAGCTCATTTGAGTCAATTGAACTAGTTATGGTGAAGAAGAACAAGGTTAATATGAAATGCTCATATGGTTAACCTTTTGGGTTACTATGTTGAACCAACATACACGTACACGTTTGGGCATGGTTTTCACAAACCCAGTAAACGTCTACCCAAGTGTGTGTGACAAGCTAAGTTTTCGATCTAACAGTTGAGAAATATTAGCTTGAATCTAAATCAGGTTTTCATCTAACGGTGAATATGGATTGCTTTGTAACTAAGGCAAAACCCTGATTTGAAGACTATATAAAGGAGACATCTAGCATTGTGCAAAAATAATCCCCACACGTCTGTGTGATACTATTGCGCTCGCTAGAGTCAATTATCCTTTAACCTTTGGTTTTCTTCTCTAAAACCAGGTTAACGACTTAAAGACTTCATTGGGATTGTGAAGCCACACCGATACTACATTTATCGTAGTTGTGTGATCTGATCTTGCATCTTCTATCGTACGAGTACGATCTTTGATTTTCTTGAGATCGTGAGAGTTCTCCGATAGGCAAGATAAAGAAGTCACAAACATCTTCGTCTCACTGTTTGTGATTCCTCGACAAACCGCCTGTGTAGTCAGGAAGGATTGTAGAGAGGTGATTGATTAATCTAGGCCGTTCTTCGGGAATATAAGAACGAATTATCAATTGGTTCCTGTTCACCTTGATTTCATATCTTAAGACGGAACAAAACCTAGGGTTTATCTGTGGGAGACAGATTTATCCTTTGATAGACTTTTCTGTGTGAGACAGATTTGTTTATTATCAAGTCTACGATTTTGGGTTACAGCAACTCTTGGTTGTGGGTGAGATCAGCTAAGGGAATCAAGTGCGCAGTATCCTGCTGGGATCAGAGGCGTAGGAGTACTACTGTACCTTGGATCGGTGGGAGAATGATTGGGGTTCAACTATAGTCCAGTCCGAAGTTAGCTTGGAGTAGGCTAGTGTATGTAGCGGCTTAATACAATGTGTATTCAATCTGGACTAGGTCCCGGGGTTTTTCTGCATTTGCGGTTTCCTCGTTAACAAAACTTCTGGTGTCTGTGTTATTTCTTTTCCGCATTATATTTTATATAATTGAAATAATACAGGTTGTGCGTTCGTGATCATCAATTGGAAATCCAACCTTTGGTTTTTGATTGATATTGATTGATCCTTGCACATTGGTCTTTGGTACCGTCCAAGTTGCTCCTTGTATTTGATAAAGACTCGCTATTGATTTTAGCTTGAGTAAAAATCAAATCAAGAGAGAGATATTAACTCCTTGAGATACTTTTATCTAGATTGAGTCTGACTGTCTAGTTGATTCTTTGGCAAAGTATTTCGGAGTTAGTCCATACAGATTACTAAGCGAAATATTGGGTGGTGTTGTTAGACCCCCGCTTTTTCAATTGGTATCAGAGCAGGCAAACACGGTAAACCTAATAAGTTTGTGTTTGTTCGTTCCATATAAATTTACCTATGGAAAACTTCTTTGGAAAACTTGCTCCTGGCATCTGTAACGCACGCCAGAATTCCTTAAAGATTGTTATGGTTAAAACCTCTGGCTTCTCATGATAATCTTACTTCATCTAAAAGGGGAGATTTATATGATAAAAAGCAATCTGAAGGAAAAAATAAAAAGAAGGAAAAATTAAGAAAACGTTCAATACACTCAAGGATATGGAACCTCACTAGATTAATTCTTGATCTCTATGAGGAATACTATCATGATGGATCAATTGATAAAGATCTGTTTAAAGCATTCGAAGGCGTTTTTAAATTCTTATAAAAACTTAATTCTGTTAAGTCTAAGAATCTTTCCGGAAAGGGTGTTGGTCGTGTTAAAACTGTTAATACTGAACAACCCAGAAATCGGAAATATCCTTCTTATAGCCCGAACCAACGAAGGATAGAAAGCTCCAGCTACCCTGACTATCATCATTATTTTGATTATACTACAAGGATTGTTCACACTTATCAACCAGACGTGTCGCATGAAAACTCCTCTGCGCATTATTCCTCTTGGTAACAAGACTGGCTTTTCCCATTTGTACATATCTTGAAGTGGGACAACAAATGGCTTGAGTTGTGTACAGTTATGTTGTTGATTAATTAACTTTCAATTGCTTCTGTTATCTTCCACACTTATGTTGGTTGTTTACCTCTTATATGGAAAGGGCTAAGATTTTTCCTTAATTCTTGTGAGTTACGTTTCGTGTACAGCCCAAGCCCATGAATGAGGGATTTATATATGTTGGTGGTCCGCGTACCTCCTCCTTTATTATCTTCCGTCCGCGTACGTGAACTGGGATTTGTGCTTCTCCACCATTAAAGATTTTTTTTTAAGAAATCAAAAGGAAGGGTGTTTGAGGTTCTCTTCAAGTAAGTAATTTCCTCTTGTATATCTCTTTATGATGATTTCTAGAAGCATGAAAAGGAGTTCTAAAAGCTCAAAGTCATATAGCTTGAATCCTCATTGTGATCAAAATTCTCTTAGAAATAGGTTTTTGAATGATTCTTGTGCTAGAACTTTTGATAGGATTGTTTCCAAAGGTTTTCTTATAGAAAAGAAATTGGAAACCTTTAGTGTACATGAAGAGGATTTAGCTTGCTTCAAAAAGTTCAATCTTGGGAATATCTTTAATGGCATTGGTGAAGGTTTTGATTCTCTAACAAGGATTTTCTATGCCAACATTCATGATGTTGATTTTAAGAAGATGGAATTCAAATCCATGATAAATAGAGAAAGCTTTCTTATTAATAACAAGCTTATTTCAAGAATCACCGAAATACCGTTGGGAAACGTACGATTACCTAGACCAAGTGATGAACGTCCATCATATGATGATATCTCTATTGGACTTTGTGGAAAGAAGGTTGTTTGGAGTCAAGGAAAGTTTCCTACTGATGATCTTAGTATTGCTTTAATGGCGTTTGGAAAACTCGGTATCTCTAACCTTTGTCCCTCCATAATTGAGAATTCTTGGTGTAGTTATGAGTTTGCAGAATTGGTCTTCTTCCTTGCATCCGGCAATACAAATCTTGATATTTGTGGTTTTATCATCTCTCAAATGATGACGATGACTTTTCACATCAAGATGCTAGGCTATCCTTGTTTGATTATCCAAATTTGTCGTGATCGTGGACTTGACTTTATTGGAAATTCTCTTGGGGTTCCCAAACTTGTTCGTCCATGTACCTTTCGGCGTATAAGGGAAAATGTTCGCAAGCGACAAAGAGGTACTCTTCTTGATGTTGAAGACCCTACCACCTTGAGGATTATTCAAAAATTTTACAAGGGTGTATGCAAGGTGAATGCAAGAGTAAAGTGCTTAAAAGATCAAGTGTCGTTAATTGGAACCAAGTGTCCCGAGCTCAAGGAAGAGTTGGATTCAATTCAAGCTACTTGAAAATTGTCCGATGATGAAAGTGATGAGTAATGCATTTTCGTATATGCCTAGTATGTCTTATTTTTGGATTAGTTGGAAGAATAACTAGTGCTTTCAATAGCGATGATTGTGACTACACATAGCTATTTTTGTTTTCATCTTCTTATGTTATTTTTTTAGGTTTATTGGTTTTTAAATTCTAAAAATATTTGGAGGAAGATGTTATTGCAGTATTGATCTTTATGATTTTGTGATATTGAAATTTGATTATGGGATATGTATTGTTTGCGTCCGTGAACTTGAAGGTCCCATATGCTGTCAAAAGTAAAGTCGTTCATGAATTGGTATTCGTATTAATGAAAGGACGAATGGACTTTTGACAATTACAAAAGTTATGCCTATGCAGTCATGTATTTGATGGAAAATAGGATAAAATATTTTGTTTGACAAGGATAAAGTATATTATGTCATTATGATGGAAAATAGAATAGATCCTTGTATGTTATCCATGGTATTGATCTTCATTGATCCATTTTGTTATGTTTTACGTGAAGGCTCCATTGTGTGTCTTATGTTGAGCACGATACAACTAAGTCGATTATTCTTATTGGCTTTGTTGGTTGTTCCATAAGATGCTATATGTTGAGCATTATGAACTAAATTAATCATCTTAGTTGGTTATTTAGTTATTTGCTCCAAAAGTCTTCTTTTGTCGAGCAAATCCTTTGATAATTAAATTGATTACTTTTGTGATTAGTTTGGTTGTTTGTATTCCAATTAGATTAATTATAAGTTCTCTTGTAATTAGTCTAGTTGAGTTTTCATATATTCCACAAGTTCTTGTGTTGAGTATATGAACGGCTATACTAATCATGTTCTATTGGTTGATGTAGTCGTATATTCCGTAAGGTTTTTCCTTATGTTGAGTATGTGAACGATTAAGTTAGTCGTCTCTGTATGATTACCTTAGTCGTAGCTTCGTAAGTTTACTTATGTTGAGCACCTTCAATTAAATTGATCACTTTTGTGGTTTGATTTAGTTGTTGTTTATGGGTGAAAACTATTTCTGCCGGTTTTGGTAATTTGGGGTGTGTGGATGAGAAATGGATCTAAACCCTAAACAAATGCACTGCACGGGAGTGCTTTTGATTCGAGAAATCAATCTGTACAATTCTGGCCTAAACCAAGAAATGGCCTTTCCAGACTTGCTTCGGTCACAAAGTGAAGAAGATGGGGTTGATCTTAGGGAGGGAGTGAGAAGGAGTTGAGATTGTGAAGGTGTTGGCTGTGTATGACTTGTATCAGAAAGCTGAACTGGATTGCAGAATGTAAGCTATCAGTTCTGGTGTTGGGATACGTTGTATCAACACTTGACTTCTGTCTTGTCTGTGTTTTGGAAATAGGGAGGAGAACCTATTTATACAAGTCATTGAGCCTAACCCACGTCTCTCATGGGAAGTGGAGGAAGTAGAGAGATAGAGTAGTGGAGTTGTGTGTTAGTGTCATACGACCAATCTTGCCCACTTCTCCCATCATCACTAACCGTCCATGTCTTCCTGACACGTTCTTGTGATGGCGCGTTGCACGCTGCATGCTGTAAACTGCCAGAACAATACCCCAGTATGTATCCCCCAGTTTGTGACATGCTTGATGTCTCGAATGTGTGGATATGGGACCCACAGAAAGTAGCATGTGATGCTAGATTAAATAACTAAGTTATTTAGGGAGTCGATATTTATGAAATATCGTATGTATTCTATGCAGGTAATGCATCGAATATATTCAACATGTATGAAGCATCGCTGTTTTAAGGCTTAACGGAGTAAGTCGCGGATTAGGCATCTTAAAATAGCATCACGTCCATCCATCTTCGAGTGATCGTTTGGAGGCTGTACAGGTAAGCCATGACTTGGACGATCACTCTATGTGGAAGAGTGGCGGACGGTGATCATGGTGATGCCTCACTGGTCGCCTAACTCATGTCTTAGGATGTCCGTCCAAGATGGCGAAATTGGACGTACAAGATGACTTGCGACCCACATCTGCGACCGTCGGATTAGGGTTTAGGAGGTTCTCAAACACCAACCTTTAGCTTGGTCGAATCCAAGCATGGGACACGTTTTTGGCAAGACCGATCAGTCATGCGTGTAGACGGCATGCCGGTGTACACGTCCGTACCTCACTGTCCCATGGAGATGCGATCTAAGCCACTCAATTTTTTCGGCAAAGTTGAGTGGTCGAGATCAGTTTGCAATTGGAACCGCACGACCATGCCTAGTTTGGGCGCACGAATCGAGGC
This sequence comes from Papaver somniferum, assembly GCF_003573695.1. Taxonomy (NCBI): domain Eukaryota; kingdom Viridiplantae; phylum Streptophyta; class Magnoliopsida; order Ranunculales; family Papaveraceae; genus Papaver; species Papaver somniferum. The sequence continues at coordinate 127,655,432 of NC_039367.1, read as the reverse complement.
ACCTAGCCATGGTCGGTCTTGGACGATTGGTCACACATGTAGACGGTCCCACAATGATTATATTGAAATGCTTGGGACCCTTTGAATCTACATATACACCCTTGATTAAATATTTTCTGTGTGGTTATAGTAATAAAGGTTCGAACTCTAAGATTTGTGAAGGTGAAGGATTTTTAGATTTATAAAAATTATATACAAATATAGACAAATTGGTAGAGAGGTACTGGGACTAAAGATTCGGCCATTTTTCATTTTCAAGTGGTTCAGAAATTAATTCTAGGCAATTATAATTTAAAACAAAATGAAGATTAACTCTATTCTTTGCCAAAGTAGATTTTATAAAATATTACTTGTATTTCTTAAGCATGGCATATCAAAAATCCCTAGGACTAAGCATAAACCATCAAATGAAATCACAAATAATTAATTAAAATCTTAATTCAATTAAAATTGGTGCAAAAAGTAAATATAGAATTAAATAAAATTACCCCAAGTATGAAGTTTGGCCTCCTCCGTCGTCCCAGTGTTGGGGTTTATCTCATCATAGTAAAAATGCTCTCAAAATATTTCATTGATGCTCAAAAGTGTTTTACAATGAAGAGAAATACAAGAAATTGATGAAAAACAGAACTCTGCGACCCACAGAAGGCGTCCAGAATCAACGACAGAGATGAGTTGCTGTTGTCGTTGAAGAACTACGACCCACAGAGCACAGTCGATGTTGCTGTTGATAAACGACTGCTGCTGCGAGTCCGTTCTTCGTGTTCTTCAGGCGTGTTAATGGCAGCAGCAGCAGCAGGTAACTTCTCTGCAACTCCTCCTACGCCTCTCTGCTCGCCTCCAAACCTCCCCAAACTCTCGACCCCTCTGTAGCACATTAGGAACATATTTATACGTAATTGAACCATTGAATCTCCTCCATTAATCCAAAAAATCTTCCCATTACTCGGCAGTGAATGAAAATATTCCCGATATTTTTTTCTTTAATTCTCTGATTTGTTACGGATTGTTCCATGTTTTATCTCTTCTCACGCGTCATCCTTGAGCTGTAGGGATTGTTTCCAGCCAATAAAATCAACCCATGCACGTCTCTTCCATCCAAGAATTCCAAGAATAGAATATTTTTCTTATTTTAGAATATCTTCCCTGATTTGATTACCACCGGTTATCTAACCAATTTTGACCGAATCCAACACCCATACCACTCTATCTAGGCCCTAGGAACAAACCCATTTAATTTGGGCCATTGAATCTCCTTTAATCCCGTCCAAACTTCCAACCCTAAATCTGCCAGTTGATAACAATTTTTTCCCGCCAATTTTGTTTTTTGAATTTGGGAAGAAGATGTCCTCCCCCTAACCAGAACTTGGGTGCGAATAGCATCTGCCTTGGGGTGACCTGGGGTGCCCCTTAGTAATTAGGTTACCCCTTATCCAAAAAGAGTCCGAATAACACTTGTCCTCCGGGTGACAAAATCAACTTTTCGAGCAGAATTTTCCAAAAATGTTTATTTCCAAAAAATACCTACAAATACATAAAATAACAAAATTAGTACAAAATCGAGTGCCAACAATATATAGTATTGAGATCAAATTAGACACAAAAATGTGTCTATCAAATACCCCCAAACTTATTATTTGCTAGTCCTCGAGCAAAATTTATTCTTGAAAAGTGACCGAGTTAATCTCGGGTGGGTTTATCAGAGGTGTACCCACAAAAACCAATACTCCAGACCCCAGCTATCTACGCAGAACCTTGGAAAGCACTAAAGAACCTCCTTGGTTGGCATACAATTATTGACTTTAAGAGGAAGAACCCTGATGCGAAATTCCAATTGTGTACACGAGTTTGCACTCAAGCATACTAAAATTCATATAAGTGACAGAGCTCTACTAAGATAGTTTCACGATGGACATCATACTCGGAGTCAGACTAATCACATGAAAAGATTAAGAAGATGGAAAAAGAAAAATGTAGATGGTTGAAAAGTGAACGGTGTTTCCCATATCTGTCTGAAGGCCTCTGCCAAGGTGAACCTAACCTAAATGACTGAGATACCGGTCTGACTAATATTAACACACTGGCATATACAAGGGAACCAGTGGTCAATAACTTAAATCTAGATCAACAAACTGGCAAATACAAGGGAACCAGCAGTTGACTACACATAACAATAACCATTTTTTTTTTTTTTTTAACTTAACGGCATGAATAGATCTTTTGGATCCAAGCGCATGCTTCTTGTCAGCAGATTACACGATAGTTCCCACGGGTCCTGCATTCCACGCTTGCTTAGGCGACGGAAACAGGGAGAACACACGCATATTGCTATCCAAGTGTTAATACTTATTCCGATTGGTCTAACTGGTCCGGTCTTTTTTTTTTTTTTTTTTTTTAAAAAGGTAACTCAGTCACTCTATTTCACCCTAGCAAAGGTAACAACTTGAATCGTGTGCCCCACCAAATCACTTGAAACAAAAGAAAACTAAAAATAGAAAGTGAAAAGGACTCGACAAGATATGGCGAAACTATCATGTTATTTCTAACACCTGAGCTCTGTGCTTTTATGAATAGACTCTATAGATGTTTCCATCTAGTCAGATTGGTTCCTCAACTCCTAAAACAAAAATGTTTCCATCCACTTAGATTGGTTAGTGCTATCCTTAATACGCATAAATTTCTAGGCTCTGGAGTTTATTTATTGCAACTAAAAAGTTTCTCCCATACCCCCAAACTTAAATCTAACATTGTCCTCAATGTTCTAAAGATGAAACTAAAAGCATGAACAAGGAGAAATTGTTACCACTTGAAGCAAAAGAGATAAGGAAGGATATTACCATGTCGCAAGAATATTGGGTTACCTCCCAAGAAGTGCTAAGTTTAAAGTCTTCAGCCAGACGTAGGAAAGGTTTAGTCAACTCGAACCGTATAAAAGTAGCCGGAATAACTGTGGGTCTTTAAAACCAAAAAGAGCTGACAAAAGGAAACTGCAGTGAACCAACGAAATGAACAACACTAGCATGCCCTTACCTAGTTTCCTGATAACTATCGCTAATTGTGGTTCAGGTTCAGGCTCTATGAAAGGGTCTAAATAGAATATTTTCATTGGCTGCGTTTCTTCATAGGTTGGATCCAAATTATTAGGTCCTAGAGTCTGGAAAAACTCAAATAAGAACTTGGAATCACAAAGTAATAACCTAAATAATTACGGATCCTCTAAGTCAATCAGATATGACTTACAAAATTGACCACAGTGAGAATAGTGGTCATTCTTAAGCAAATGTATCGATTCTAATTTCCTAAGGCATTCAGGTTTAGTCTCACAACTTAATATTCGACACATTTGGAATATAAACGTTCCCACAGTTGGAAGAAAACTATTTGGTGGGAAAACAAAATCAATCTTGGTATTATTGCCTGGGTTAACCACATCAACCAGAGGATGGGTTTCTAACATTTGAGACTCTTGTTGGATATCATTAGGTTCTGGAAAACGATTATGAAGATAATCTTGTAAGATGGTTGAGGCATTGATGTCAAGTCCCAAGTGAGGGACCTTACTAAGAGTTAAAGCACATGGAGAATGATACTCACCCCCAAACTTAGAGTTTTCGGCGTCTCTAGATAGACTGGTCATAACCTCCCTAATTTCTAGGTCGGCAATTGATTTTTCTAAGTCAGGTTCATCCTCGCTAATCTCTACGAGTTCATCTAAGACTATTGTTTCTAAATCGTTTGACTCGATCTCAAGATAAACTGGTTCCTCTAAACCATCATCGGTTTCGTAAACAGGACATACTACATCGTCTGAAACGGGGGTATCTCTAGTCAAATCCTCGTCCTTTTGAATAGGTGAATAATTTTTAAAATTATTAGGATCTGAACCAGAAATAATATAATCATTATAAGGCTCAACTGGGGTAACAAATTCCTGATCACTACCCACATATTTCAGATTCTTCATCATCACTATCCTCATCATCATGATACAATTTTTGAAATTCAAGAATTCTCAATCTTTGTTCCAAACTACATGGTCTATGTTTATAATATTTCTCATAGATCGTTAGAGGTGATTCCTCAATAAAAGTTGGAGTATCCATATATCGCTGCCCACGCATATATTCACCAAGAGTCATTTCCGAAGACGTCTCTTGATAACGAGAATTTCTAGACATATATTCTCGCAACGTCATCGCAGGTGGCGTCTCCTCAAAAGGATTCATCACCGAAGAAATATAAACTACAGAGGGATTCTATACAATCACAAACAAGGCCGACTCGACTCCACCAAAGCAAACCTAAAGATTTCTAGCAAACAAAAAGCATGATGGCTCCACTTAGATTGTTTCTAGACCAGCTTCTATCTTTCGAAAGGGAATTCGTTGCAATTTGAGCAAACCCCTCTGGAATCAATCCGAGTCAAAGTAAGTTGAATTGAGGCGAGGGAAGCTCAGTGGAGCTTTGATACCCAAGGCCTCACCGCTATCACAAGGCGGCGCAGTCACGCATTCAACCCACAGAAACCATCATGAACTTTGGAGTGTGCTTAAAGAGCAACCAATATTTTTCGAACGAGTTTCCTATTAAGCTCGTTACCCTATCGGTCTCGTTCTATTCCAAATTTTAAGCTTGGGTTCGCGTTAGGTTTCGTTTTCCTAAGGCGGGCAAGAAGGGAACGGTGATGAAATCCGAACCCTTATCTTGTTTAGGCCAGGCCTTGCCCTTTACTAGGAAAATAAAGACAGTCCGGTTCGTCCTCAAACAATTATCACCTTAAGGCAGACAGTAACCCGCTTGCAGGAGATTCGCGGGTGTTTCGATTGGACTTACCTCCCGTACCAGACGGGCGATGAACCGTTGTCGTCGACTCGGGCCACGACTCCTATGCCGTGTGCGAACCCGAGGGGCCGAGACGATATAGTAATCGTCGTCCTTCCCTGCACACAGTTTATATAATAATTTTTTTTTTTATAATAATACCCTTCCGTAGGGTTAAAAAAAAGAATAAAGTCCAATTGTCCAAAAATAAATCCAAAATAAAAATTTACAGTTTTCCTCACACACTCTAAAAAAAAAAAATTTAAAAATTAAATCCTAAAATTGTCCTTTTTTCTTCTCTTTTCGCTTTTCGCTTTAAGCTTTTTCCTCTCCAAGTCCTTAGTGCTCCACTTCGAACCTGTAAATCAAAGACAAAAAGACAAAGTAAAAAGGAACAAAAAATAAAAAAAATAAAAAAAATAAACATAAAAATTCTACCTAAGCACAAATCCGCGTCGGCGGCGCCATTTGATTAAATTTTCGTGTGGTTGTAGTAATAAAGGTTCGAACTCTAAGATTTGTGAAGGTGAAGGATTTTTAGATTTATAAAAATTATATAAAATATAGACAAATTGGTAGAGAGGTACTGGGACTAAAGATTCGGCCATTTTTCATTTTCAAGTGGTTCAATTAATTCTAGGCAATTATAATTTAAAACAAAATGAAGATTAACTCTATTCTTTGCCAAAGTAGATTTTATAAAATATTACTTGTATTTCTTAAGCATGGCATATCAAAAATCCCTAGGACTAAGCATAAACCATCAAATGAAATCACAAATAATTAATTAAAATCTTAATTCAATTAAAATTGGTGCAAAAAGTAAATATAGAATTAATAAAATTACCCCAAGTATGAAGTTTGGCCTCCTCCGTCGTCCCAGTGTTGGGGTTTATCTCATCATAGTAAAAATGCTCTCAAAATATTTCATTGATGCTCAAAAGTGTTTTACAATGAAGAGAAATACAAGAAATTGATGAAAAACAGAACTCTGCGACCCACAGAAGGCGTCCAGAATCAACGACAGAGCTGAGTTGCTGTTGTCGTTGAAGAACTACGACCCACAGGACAGTCGATGTTGCTGTTGATAAACGACTGCTTCTGCGAGTCCGTTCTTCGTGTTCTTCAGGCGTGTTAATGGCAGCAGCAGCAGCAGGTAACTTCTCTGCAACTCCTCCTACGCCTCTCTGCTCGCCTCCAAACCTCCCCAAACTCTCGACGCCCTCTGTAGCACATTAGGAACATATTTATACGTAATTGAACCATTGAATCTCCTCCATTAATCCAAAAAATCTTCCCATTACTCGGCAGTGAATGAAAATATTCCCGATATTTTTTTCTTTAATTCTCTGATTTGTTACGGATTGTTCCATGTTTTATCTCTTCTCACGCGTCATCCTTGAGCTGTAGGGATTGTTTCCAGCCAATAAAATCAACCCATGCACGTCTCTTCCATCCAAGAATTCCAAGAATAGAATATTTTTCTTATTTTAGAATATCTTCCCTGATTTGATTACCACCGGTTATCTAACCAATTTTGACCGAATCCAACACCCATACCATCTCTATCTAGGCCCTAGGAACAAACCCATTTAATTTGGGCCATTGAATCTCCTTTAATCCCGTCCAAACTTCCAACCCTAAATCTGCCAGTTGATAACAATTTTTTCCCGCCAATTTTGTTTTTTTGAATTTGGGAAGAAGATGTCCTCCCCCTAACCAGAACTTGGGTGCGAATAGCAGCTGCCTTGGGGTGACCTGGGGGTGCCCCTTAGTAATTAGGTTACCCCTTATCCAAAAGCGAGAGTCCGAATAACACTTGTCCTCCGGGTGACAAAATCAACTTTTCGAGCAGAATTTTCCAAAAATGTTTATTTCCAAAAAATACCTACAAATACATAAAATAACAAAATTAGTACAAAATCGAGTGCCAACAATATATAGTATTGAGATCAAATTAGACACAAAAATGTGTCTATCAACCCTCCATCTATGCCTGCGAAGATGGATGGTTGTGACTGATTTGCGACACATGTGATGTGACGTAAACCCTAATTAGGGTTTCATGTCCACGCTACTTTAGCTGGACGAATTGGCAAGCCACGCTTCTCTTTGGGGAGGCCAACCATGTGGGGCGCACATTGGGCCGGTGGTGAACATGCCAATACCTGCCTGAGGGTTATGGGTCCGATCTAAGCCATCCAATCATGCCGGTGAAGTTGGATGGTCGTGATCAATTTGTGACCTTTAGTGGAATTTCCTACGACCCTTTAAACCTCATGTCGGCCGAACTTCAGGCAACTGTACGTGATTATGTGGCTAGGTCAGGGGAGGATCGATTACGCAGTCGTGAAGGGGTTCCGCCGGTGTGCAGGACAACGCTTGTCCAACCGGCCATGGGACGATCCACGCCGTCCAACCATGACGGTGAAGTTGGACGGACGTGATGAATTTGAGACTGCCGTAGGCGGCCTTTATTCGTACGGCTCCTCCAAGACGCTCCATACCATCCTGGACATCCAACTTCAGGCTGGTGTTCGGTGGTAGTTTGGGAGGCATGGTAGGTATTCTACCGACCAGGGCATAAGCGGGCCCGCTGGTGGTCATTGCGGTGGTAGCCTGCTCCTGTTAAGGATCATCTAGGCTGGTTAAATTATGCGGCCAACTTGCGTGGTCGTGATTATTTCTGAGGCTGATATGGACAGTCCAGATCCAAATATGCTCAATCGGGCTAGTATAACACACCGAGAGATGTATGCTCAATCAGGCTAGTATAACACACCGAGAGATGTAGGCTCAATCGTGATAGTATAACACACCGAGAGATGTAGGCTCAATCTGGATAGTATAACACACCGAGAGTTGTGGCTTATACGGGTATTTCGTGCATGCCTCATTATTGACACTTAGAGATTCGTGTTACTCTGCTGAGAGCAACACTCAGTCGTCATGCCGCACCAATAATGAGAGTTCTGCGGGAACAACACAGGAAATGCAAGGGTAATCGAGCATTAATTAATAATGCTATAAATTCATAGGGTATATGGGATTGTTGCTACATTCTCCAACATGGATGAATTTTGTGTATTTATTTCACAGAATGGTGGGATTGTTGCCACATGCTCCATTCTAGGTGAATTAGTAAAGTGAAGAAGTTTTCATCACTTATCAGTGGCTTTATCCTTTGCAGGATGTCAGCGCATAAATTTGGTTTTATAATTTTATCCCTGAACTAAAATCCACCATCAACATTAAGTCCCCTGCCTAGTGCATAATGGTTGCATTATTATGGGGCAGGCATGAGATGGTGACAGTTAAAGATAAAACTTATGAGACAAAGTTAGATGTTACCAGGAGAGACGGGTCGTCCTGTCCTTGGAGCGTGTCACGTTTAAGAGGCGTCTAAGCGAGCGTTCCCCTAGCATGATGTCGGTCTTGCCTGCTTCGATCGACCTTGCTATGCCTGCTTCGGTCGAGGGGCTACTGCTCCTGCTTCGCTCGATCGTGGCGATGTGCCTAATCGAAGGACTGTTGCGCCTGCTTCATTCGTGGGGCTACTGCGCCTGCTTGATCGAACGTGGGCTTGATGTGCCTGATCAAGTGGGACCCGCCACGTTCCTGCTTTGCTTGGGGCCGGCTGTGCCTGCTTCCACCAATATGGGGATGGTTGCGCCTGATCAAGTGGGACCTGCCGCGTGCCTGCTTTGCTTGGGGCCGGCTGTGCCTGCTTCGACCAATATGAGGTTGGTTGCGCTTGATCATGTGGGACCCGCAGCGTTCCTGCTTCGACCAGACACATGTTGCCTCACCCAACACCAGACATTCCCCTTGACCAACACCGGCCTTGCCCTGACGAACACCGGCCTTGCTGATTTGACGAACCCTGACCTTGATGACGGACATCGCTGCCTCGACCGACACCGACCTTGCTGTATTGTTTCGTTCGAACACCGGCCTTGTCCCGTACTCCAGCTTTGTTACTTCTACCAACACCGACCTTGTTGTTGTGACCAACACCGGTCTTGCTGACTAACACCGATCTTGCTAAACAACATCGTTCTTCCATTTGCTCGAACGTGGGGCCCAGGCGTGCTTGCTTTGCCAACCTTGTATGTTCGAACGTGGTGTGGGTCCCGCTGTGTTCATGTCCTCCTACGACCAAGGGAGCATGCTTCACTGAGAATAATGTCGATGCCAAGTCAAGAGGTGTTGACAGCTTTTCTTATCGACTTCAAGGTTTGTCATGCTCCGCTGGGACCTTATGAAGGATGGATGAGACATATGTTGATCAATGAGTACATCAAAGATAACTTGACCAAAGCGCAGATTATTGATATAGCTTGCGTGTTGAAACGGCTCGAGAGGATGTTAAAGTGGCTTCTGGTGCGTACGTTGAGGTGGATCCTGGAGAGAGCGTTGAGAGCGTTGAAGCGGATTCTTCTGGAACGAACATCAAACCGGATCCTGGAGAGAGTGCTGAATCGGCTTCTCCTGGAAAGGCGTTGGAGCGTCTTCCTCTGAAGAGAGCATTGAAGAGGCTTATTCCTTAGTTTGATTCTCCCTCGCGAATTGCATGCTTCTTGATTGACCATCTCTCCTGTGTTGAAGAAGTACCTTACTCTGTTCGTAGTGGTTGTTTCCATGGTGAAGCTCGGGCACTGGTATCAAAAAACGAACAACGGTTCTTAGCTGCGACTGTGATCAGAAGAGACTGACAAGAAGAGGCGTGATAGCTACGGGCACGAACTTGGCGGTGTCTCGTTATTAGAGCGAGAAGCATGATGGAACCAATAAATTCTTGATGTTGCCTCTGGAATGAAAAAGAGGGAGACAGTCCCCTGCCCACGAGTATCTAGTGAGCCTTCGACTTGATAGATGTTGTCACGCTGGTTTCATGAGGCCGTCTTTACTACGTTGCGTTTCATAGACATCCAGGAATATCACTGATATTTGACAATACGTCTGTTCTCTTGAGTGTATACCCGTATTTGTACATCTTGGAATCATAATGATAGCGTTCTTGCGTCTCTCAGTATCTTTGAGATGGGTAGTGCTAAGCAGTCCCCAGTCACACTCCTTGGGAGACGAAATTCTGAACGCGTCGATGTGGTTGCTGTCGAGCCATATATGGAATATCTTGGACGTTGTTTCATCATTGTGGCATTCGTGTATGCTGTACTGGAGTTGGATTTGGTGCGCAGGATGTTGTATCTCGGTGGTTTTCCTCTTACTGCTTCAACGAAACTGGTAGTAGGGAAGATGCTGTTGCAGATGAGCATTCAACAGCTCTAGAGGATGACCAAAAGCGCATATTCTCCAACATAGCACGATAGACATGCACCATCGTCTGATAGAGTGACTCTCCCGGATCTTGCTCGACATGACGCGTGGGCATCGTTATCTTTTTGAGGCTGCTCCTTTGAGGAATCGGCTCCAGTGAAAGATTTCCGTCATAGAGCGTTGATACGTTGCACCGGAATTCTTTAAACCAAATGGCAGTACAGTATAAAAATTTCCGAGAGGAGTTCGAAAAGCTATCTTACTTGCGTCATGATCGTACATCCTTATCTGGTTGTAGCCGCTACATCCATCCATGGAGGAGAACATGCCGTTTCCGCTGGTTGCATCTACTAACATGTCGATGTTAGGTAGAGGAGAATCGTTTTTTGGGAAGCATCTGTTCAAGTCCATGCAGCACCTTATCCGTCCATTTTCCTCATGTCTGAACTGCGACTCCAAGCGAATATGTCCTGGTACTCTTTGAGAAGTTCCACGAGCTTCGTGCATTCATCCATACACAAGGTTGAGCTGATGGAGATAGGACTAGGAGATTCCTCAACGATTTCAATCTCATCAGTTCTGGAGTTGGTGCCATCTTGCAGCTATTGTGGAGTATCTAGCACTTCTTCTTGTGGTTGTTGTAGCATTCCATTGGGTGGAGAGACTGGGTAACAGTCTCCCCTGCTAATTGATAATAGCAGCGTCGGTATACCGTTTTCCCTTTCTGGTCACGACTCGCCATAAAAGTTCGTTCCCTCTTGGTGTGAACGTGGGTCGCGGCTTCACAGGATGGAGAAGAATGCTTCGTCAGCAAAGATGCATCGTGGGTTTTAGCCCTCAATGATGCAAGCCGGTCCTCCTCCTGGATTGACACCCATGTGGGGAGTGGGATGCAATGGACTTTGTCTGATTCTTCCTGCGGAGCTTCCCTCAGTTCGAACAGTTCCACTCCACATATTGGTGCGTATGGAGACAATGATGCAGGAATACGAACGACTTCTTCATTCAGCATAGTCTTCAGGCACTGGTGATGTGTTGAAGGGACGATCCTATTGTCATGAAGCCATGGTCTCCCTAGTATCATATGGTAGTCCGGCTCCTTATCTATGACTTCGAATTTCACTTTTGACTGAAAGGGTCCTACTGATAAATTCGGATTGACATACCCGTATGTGCTAGTCTGGTTTCCTTTAAAGTCTATCATTGTGGTAGGCTGCCGTACGATCTTGCATAGGCGGATCTTGGCTGTCCTGAGAGTCTTGAGGGTAATCACATTCGAAGACGCTCCTGTGTCGTTGAGGGATCTCTTGAACTCTGAATCCTTGATGCGTGCAGTAACATGTAGGGCCCGATTGTGACCTTCTTCCGCCATCATGTCGTCCTCTGTAAATGTAACATTATTCACAAATGTTTCTGGTACGTTTGGGACTTCTGGACGTGGAGGAGTTAGGTGCACGTCCAGGGTTATCTGGTTGATTGCAGCAAACGTCTCCGCTCGCTGATTCTTCGAGAGGTGTAAAAGTTCACACAAACTTTCTACTAGAGAAGCCGCTTCCTGATCCACTGGCCTCCGGTTCGTAGTGAATCTATTGACTTGAGGAGGATCGTTGTGAGGATCAGTCCCCAGTGTAGGAGTCTCCATGACAGGAACGCTCATATCTGATGTCATCTTGATGAGGAGATGTCGTTTATCGCTTCTTTGATCAGGTCCATGTAGGCCCACGCCGCTGAAGTACCTTTTCCGGGTGCGTTGAATGCGTTCCTTGTTGGCTCTAGGGGATGTCTTGGCTCTTGTAGCAACCGATCAGTTAATATCTTGAGAAAAGTGAGTACCTCTTTCTGAGTTGCAGTCATGTCCGTCTGTGCCTTAGAAAGAACTTCTTGTCTCTCCATCAAATCCACCATAGTAATAGGGGGTTGTCCTCCTCTGGCTCCTCCGTCCCCTCATCCTGAGGCAGGAGTGGTAGTTTCCCTGGTGACGGACGGAGGCGTTATACTCGATGAGACGCCGGGATTTGTAGCTGCTCTGGCTCTGGTGATAGGATGCGTCACACCCAATGGAATATCTCCTCCTGCTCCGCTGGTGCTGGTGGTAGAGGACGTAATTCCACGAGATACATTGATTGCATTGACAGGTAACACCACCAATCGGGATATCAACGCCGAGAGCGTTTTCGGCGCTGGCTCCGGCGGGATTGGTTACTGATTCAGACCTAAGATCCACCATTTTGCAATATGAACAAATTAAAATCAAATTGAAAATTGATTTTGCAACCGAAAGATTAATCTCCCACTGTGGTCGCCAATTGTTTATGGGTGAAAACTATTTCTGCCGGTTTTGGTAATTTGGGGTGTGTGGATGAGAAATGGATCTAACCCCTAAATAAATGCACTGCACGGGAGTGCTTTTGATTCGAGAAATCAATCTTTACAATTCTGGATTAAACCAAGAAATGGTCGTTCCATACTTGCTTCGATCACAAAGTGAAGGAGATGGGGTTGATCTTAGGGAGGGAAGCGAAGAAGGTGTTGAGATTGTGAAGGAGTTGGTTGTGTATGTCTTGTATCAGAAAGCTGAACTGGCTTGCAGAATGTAAGCTATCAGTTCTGGAGTTGGATACGTTGTATCAACACTTGACTTCTGTCTTGTCTGTGTTTTGGAAATAGGGAGGAGAACCTATTTATACAAGTCATTGAGCCTAACCCACGTCTCTCATGGGAAGTGGAGGAAGGGGAGTGATGGAGTAGTAGAGTTGTGTGTTATTGTCACACGACCAGTCTTGCCCACTTCTCCCATCATCACTAACCGTACATGTCTTCCTGACACATTCTTGTGATGGCGCGTTGCGCGCTGCACGCTGTAAAACGCCAGACCAATACCCCATTATGTATCCCCCAGTTTGTGACATGCTTGATGTCTCGAATGTGTGGATGTCGGACCCACAGAAAGTAGCATGTGATGCTAGATTAAATAACTAAGTTATTTAGGGAGTCGATATTTGTGAAATATCGTATGTATTCTATGCAGGTAATGCATCGAATTTATTCAACATGTATGAAGCATCGTTGTTTTAAGGCTTAACGGAGTAAGTCGCGGATTAAGCATCTTAAAATAGCATCACGTCCAGCCATCATCGAGTGATCGTTTGGAGGCTGTACAGGTAAGCCATGACTTGGCTGATCACTATGTGTGGAAGAGTGGTGGACGGTGATCGTGGTGATGCCTCACTGGTCGCCTAACTCCTGTCTTAGGCTGTCCGTCCAAGATGGCGAAGTTGGACGGACAAGATGACTTGCGACCCACATCTGCGACCGTCGGATTAGGGTTTAAGAGGTGCTCAAACACCAACCTTTAGCTTGGTCGAATCCAAGCATGGGACACGTTTTTGGAAAGACCGATCGGTCATGCGTGTAGACGGCATGCAGGTGTACACGTCCGTACCTCACTGTCCCATGGAGATGCGATCTAAGCCACTCAATTTGTCCGGCAAAGTTGAGTGGTCGAGATCAGTTTGCAATTGGAACCGCACAACCATGCCTAGTTTGAGCGCACGAATCGAGGCGCCTAGCCATGGACGGTCTTGGCCGATTGGTCACACATATAGACAGGCCCACGGTGATTATATTGAAATTCTTGGGACCCTTTGAATCTACATCTACACCCTCCATCTATGCCTGCGAAGATGGATGGTTGTGACTGATTTGCGACACATGTGATGTGCCGTAAACCCTAATTAGGGTTTCATGTCCACTCTACTTTAGCTGGACGAATTGGCAAGCCACACTTCTCTTTGGAGAGGCCGACCATGTGGGGCCCATATTGGGACGATGGTGAACATGCCAATACCTTCCTGAGGGTTATGGGTCCGATCTAAGCCATCCAATCATGCCGGTGAAGTTGGATGGTCGTGATCAATTTGAGACCTTTAGTGGAATTTCCTAAGACCCTTTAAACCTCACGCCGGATGAACATAGGGAAACCGTACGTGATTATGTGGCTAGGTCAGGGGAGGATCGATTATGCAGGCGTGAAGGGGGTCCGCCAACATGCATGACAATGCTTGTCCAACCGGCCATGGGACGATCCACGCCGTCCAACCATGCCGGTGAAGTTGGACGGACGTGATGAATTTGAGACTGTCGTAGGAGGACTTTATTCGTACGGCTCCTCCAAGCCGCTCCATACCATCCTGGACATCCAACTTCAGGATGGTGTTCGGTGGTAGTTTGGGAGGCATGGTAGGTATTCGACCGACCAGGGCATAAGCGGGCCCGCTGGTGGTCATTCCGGTGGTAGCCTGCTCATGTTGAGGATCGTCTAGGCTTGTTAAATTATGTGGCCAACTTGCCTGGTCGTGATTGTTTCTAAGACTGATATGGACAGTCCAGATCCAAATATGCTCAATCGGGCTAGTATAACACACCGATAGATGTATGCTCAATCATGCTAGTATAACAAACCGAGAGATGTAGGCTCAATCGGGCTAGTATAACACACCGAGAGATGTAGGCTTAATCGGGATAGTATAACACACCGAGAGTTGTGGCCTATACGGGTATTTCATGCATGCCTCATTGTTGACACTTAGAGATTCGTGTTACTCTGCTGAGAGCAACACTCAGTCGTTATGCCGCACCAATAATTAGAGTTCTGCGGGAACAACACAGGAAATACAAGGCCAATCGCGCACTAATTAATAATGCTATAAATTCATAGGGTATATGGGATTGTTGCTACATGCTCCAACCTGGATGAATTTTGTTTATTTAATTCACAAAATGGTGGGATTGTTGCCACATACTCCATTCTAGGTGAATTAGTAAAGTGAAGAAGTTTTCATCACTTATCAGTGGCTTTATCCTTTGCAGGATGTCAGCGCATAAATTTGGTTTTACAATTTTATCCCTGAACTAAAATCCACCATCAACATTAAGTCCCCTGCCTAGCGCATAATGGTTGCATTATTATGGGGTAGGCATGAGATGGTGACAGTTAAAGATAAAACTTATGAGACAAAGTTAGATGTTACCAGGAGAGACGGGTCGTCCTGTCCTTGGAGCGTGTCACGTTTAAGAGGCATCTAAGCGAGCGTTCCCCTAGCATGATGTCGGTCTTTCCTGCTTCGATCGACCTTGCTATGCCTGCTTCGTTCGAGGGGCTACTGGGCCTGCTTCTCTCGATCGTGGGGCTGTGCCTAATCGAAGGACTGTTGCGCCTGCTTCGTTCGTGGGGCTACTGCGCCTGCTTGATCGAACGTGGGCTTGATGTGCCTGATCAAGTGAGACCCGCCACGTGCCTGCTTTTCTTGGGGCCGGCTGTGCCTGCTTCGACCAATATGGGGCTCGTTGCGCCTGATCAAGTGGGACCCGCCGCGTGCCTGCTTTTGTTTGGGGCCGGTTGTGCCTGCTTCGACCAATATGGGGCTGGTTGCACTTGATCAAGTGGGACCCTCCACGTGCCTTCTTTGCTTGGGGCTGGCTGTGCCTGCTTCGACCAGAAACCTGTTGCCTCACCCAATACCAGACTTGCCCCTTGACCAACACCGGCTTTGCCCTGACGAACACCGGCCTTGCAGATTTGACGAACCCCGACCTTGCTGACGGACATCTCTGCCTCGACCGACACCGTCCTTGCTGTATTTTTTCGTTCGAACACCGGCCTTGTCCCGTACACCAGCTTTGTTACTTCTACCAACACCGGCCTTGCTGCTGTGACCTACACCGGTCTTGCTGACTAACACCGGTCTTGCTAACCAACATCGGTCTTACCTTTGCTCGAACGTGGGGCCCAGGCGTGCTTGCTTTGCCAACCTTGTATGTTCGAACGTGGGGCCCAGGCGTGCTTGCTTTTCCAACCTTATATGTTCGAACATGGGGCCCAGGCGTGCTTGCTTTGCCAACCTTGTATGTTCGAATGTGGTGTGTCCCGCTGTGTTCATGTCCTCCTACGGCCAAGGGAGCATGCTTCACTGAGAATAATGTCGATGCCAAGTCAGGAGGTGTTGACAACTTCTCTTATCGACTTCAAGGTTTGTCATGCTCCGATGGGCCCTTATGAAGGATGGATGAGACGTATGTTGAGCAATGAGTACATCAAAGATAACTTGACCAAAGCGCAGATTATTGATGTAGCTTGCGTGTTGAAACGACTCGAGAGGATGTTAAAGTGGCTTCCGCTGCGTACGTTGAGGTGGATCCTGGAGAGAGCGTTGAGAGCGCTGAAGCGGATTCGTCTGGAGCGAACATCGAACCGGATCCTGGAGAGAGTGTTGAATCGGCTTCTCCTGGGAAGGCGTTGGAGCGTCTTCCTCTAAAGTCGTTCATAAATTGATATTCGTATTGACGAAAGGACGAATGGACTTTTGACAATTACAAAAGTTATGCCCTATGCAGTCATATATTTGATGGAAAATATGATAAAATCTTTTGTTTGACAAGTATAAAGTCTATTATGTCATTATTATGGAAAATAAAATAGATCCTTGTATGTTATCCACGGTATTGATCTTCATTGATCCATTTTGTTATGTTTTACCGTGAAGGCTCCATTGTGTGTCTTATGTTGAGCACGATACAACTATGTTGATTAATATTGGCCTTGTTGGTTGTTCCATGAGATGCTATATGTTGAGCATTCTTGAACTAAATTAATCATCTTGATTGATTATTTAGTTATTTGCTCTGAAAGTCTTCTTTTGTCGAGCAAAATCTTTTGACAATTAAATTGATTGCTTCGGTGATGAGTTTGGTTGTGTATTCCAATTAGATTAATTATAAGTTCTCTTGTAATTAGTCTAATTGAGTTTTTCATATATTCCACAAGTTCTTGTGTTGAGTATATGAACGACTATATTAATCATGTTCTATTGGTTGATGTAGTCGTATATTCCGTAAGGTTTTTCCTTATGTTGAGTATGTGAATGATTAAGTTAGTCGTCTCCGTATGATTACCTTAGTCGTATCTCCGTAAGTTTACTTATGTTGAGAACCTTCAATTAAATTGATCACTTTTGTGGTTTGATTTAGTTGCGTATTCCAATTAAATTAATCATGGGTTTTCTTGTGATTAATTTGGTTGAGTTTTGGATATAGAAAATCATTTCTATGATTTTTTTGGTGTCCAATTTAAAAATCCTTCTTTTCTTTCGAAATTATGGTCGCTCTTGTTGTTTTTTCGGGAATGACATCAAATGGAAGAGAATTCTTTTGAACTTGTGCTTAATGGTAATATCTTGCGGGGTGTGCGGCTGTGGAATTTTATAGGGGTTATCTTGTATCTTAAAACTCCTTGATGAATGCATTTAGCTTCGGCTTTATGGTTGCATCTAAATTAAGTTGGTATGTATTTTTATTTTAGTCTATGAAATGTCTCTTGTGGAAATTTCATTATGATCCCGTTCTTGTACCTTTGCCAATTTTATTGACAAAAATGGGGAGAAATATTGTAGTTCACACTACAAATACATATGGTTTTTGGATCATTGTGTAAGGGGTAGTGGTTTCCATGATCGAGATGGAGTATTGACTAAGGAGGAGTGATACATATCACCATAGTATTATTGTTAAAGTCGTGATACATTTGGACTTTGATGTTACATAATAATACTATTGCACTGTTTAATAATGATCGAGAATCTCGATTTCTCTCATTGTTATAGCTACGGATCTTCAACAACGGGGATGCTAAACTTAAAACCTTTGGGATCATTGGAGTACTTGGAAGGACGAAGATTTCAGGGAACGTTGAAGATTAGACTATGGAATAGGAGCCACTAAAGTTTATATTTTTTGTATTCCATATGTATTAACACTTTTGTCACTAAAATTGACAAAGGGGGAGATTGTTAGAGCATAGCTCGGTCGACCTCGCATGCGTTGCTATCTCAAGCATGTTTGTCAATGTTAGTGATCAAAACTATGATTCTTGATTTCTAACCTACATAGCTGTAGTTGCAGGAAATCCTACACTACACCCCTCATATGATTTCATTATTACTCAACTCATTTTTAGATTTACACTCTTAATTTTATTGATCAATCTTTGAATGTTCTTACAAGAAAAGATAAAAGAATAAAGAATGACTTCTGCTATAGACTTTCTCTCTCATATTTATTTGTTTCTTACACAAAAAAGATCTGTCTCTTTCTGTTACAACTTAATGACTATTTATAGGGAAGTACATAGTGGATGACAGCTAATCTGTCCTTTATTTTCGAATATGGCTTGCGACATTCTCGCAGCCTTACAAATGTTAATCTCGCAAACTCTCTAATTTTCGCAGGACTATCACATATTCCTCATGATTTTAGCTGTCGTCGTTTATTATATCATTTCTGAAATTGTTCTGCGACACTGTTGTGTTGTGTTGTTGATAATTTCGCTAAGATACCACTGTTGCGAGATTCTGATCCTACATCTTGCCTCTTCTCATATCTTTTCTGCGAAGTAGAGAATGATGTGAGAAATGCCCCAGCTGTTCATTTGTTCATATTCTGCATTTATCACACTACTCTTTCTTCCATCTATTTCTTGACACATCTTTGGTAACCGCTGTTTTTTAACCGTTTATATTTTTCCGTATTAATCGTGTTTATCTTCTCGAGGAAAAATTCCCTCTATATATATTCTTTCTTACTTTCTTTTTATTTTCTCTGCAACTTCATCGTTCTTCTACAAATCCGTTGTTGTAATTTTTCTTCTTTCTTCTTCAATCTTTTTAAGTTCTTCTTCATCTTCATACTATTTCTTCTACAGATCTTCATCGTTCGTAATTTTCTTCGAAATAATCTTCCTGCTACTATTTTCCATGGATTCATCAAGGTTAGTTTTCTTTTTTCTTCTTTAATATATCTGAAATTGATCTTGTTTATTTCCTTATTTGATGTTGTTTATGTGATTCCCATACTCTTGTTATTTCAGCAAAAGCGCCTCCAATACTAGATTTACAGTTCAGAACCCTAATATTCCCAAATCGCAGCATAAAGTTGTTGCACATAAAAGAAAGTCTGCAAATGAGAAGGTAGTAAGAAACACTATTCTTTTATAATAACAATATTATTGCCTCTGTTTCTTATCTGGATTGTAATTCGCAAGGTGATAAGGATGTCAATAAACCTCTCAAGAAATATCGCCATCTTAAAACTGTTCCAACTTCTGTTCCATTCCACTTACTCATCTCTTCTAAATCTCTTGCGACATCTTCGCAAGATAAACCTTTATCTCCCATTCGCGAAAAAGCTGCCTCAGACTTCATTTCTTCAGTTGATCTTTCAATGATTGAAACTCCCCTTGTTGATCCTTATATGAATGAAACTTCTTCTCTTCCTATTGAGAATGTTTCTCAACCTTCTATCACTGCCAGTTCTCCACCTAAGTCTTTTCCTCTTTCGAAAGAAACCGTGGAGGGAATAGATATTGCTTTCAAAGTTTTATCTGAAGTCCTGGATGATGGCAAGAAGTCTTGTATTGATCCTATCAAGTCTAATGTTTGCGAAATTCTGAGCAAGCATTTAGGTTCTGACAGAGTTGCTTCGCAGACAACTTTGGAAAAAGAATGTAATGCTCTTCGTCTCGAAAATCAAAAGATTCAGAATGTTTTGTTGGATCGTGACAATCTTCGCAAGAAGAATGATGAATTGAGAGGTATGATTTTCTTATATGTGTCTTCAATTTGCTCTTTTAATGGTTTTATCCTTCCCATATTTAATTATCCTTGAAATCCATCTTTCGCATGTTAAGCCTTAAAACAGAAACGAATAATGGAGAGATATCAATTTGAATCTGTTGTTGAAGAAGCCCGCGTTGATAAAGAAATTTTGATGGATCAATATAACCAATTAGATAACCTTTATTCATATTCTCTTGATCATATAAATAATCTTACCAATGAAAATACCCAATTAGTTCAGAGGCAAGATTTATTTAGTAATGAAGTATCTCGCCTTTGTTATTCTTTAACTAAAGCTAATTTAGGGATGGAAACTTTATCAGATGAGAATAAAACCTTGTCTCAACAGAAGCGAACTTATTTAAACAAGATGGCGGTATCTTCGCAACAACTTAGCATTCTTCAAAAAGTATATGATGACCAAGAGCAATCTCTTCGCTCTTTGAGAAATGAACTTAAAGAAGTAACAGAGTCATCCATCGCTGAAAGAGATACACTCATTCAAGGTAGAATAGCTTTAAGTGTAAAGGCGAATCAACTTAAAGAACAATATTCCAAATTAGAAGAATCTTATTCTTCTCTTGCGAAGAAAAATGCCTTTATTATTTCTAAAGAGAAAAATCTTCAGTCTCGACTTAAAGGTTTAATTGGAGATAAATTTGATGACGCAATGGACCGTTGGGAGAATAGTTGTCTGTCCTTGATTCAACACCTCATTTCGCAAAAGGAAGGTAGTCATAATAGTTTGACTGCCTTAACTATCTTTTCTATGTCATATATTTCTGAATTCTTCATCTTAATGAAATTTTGTATTCTACCTTTCACTGAGTCTGAGAAGAATCTTCATTCCTCCATTTCTGTTTTGGAGGCTAAATATGCCAAAATTCGCAAAGAAAATGCATTGCTTGTCTCTGCCCTTACTGGTTCTCGCGACCGAGCAGAAAGAAGACTTGATTATCTTGCTTATTTTAAGGATATTCAAGATAGGAATCATCAGAGAGTTCTTCTTCGTCAAGTTCATCTCCGGGATGAAGTCCTTGTAAATGATATTTTGTTGTCCAAGTCTCTTCCTCCTACATCAATTGAAACTTAGAAGTAGATGATGATGAAGTTCCACATCCTGTTGATAGTGATTATGATTATGAAAGTGGTGCAGAGGACAATCTCTTGGAAGGTGAAGAAGAAATTCCTTCTAAAGAAGCATCTGCTGGTGTTAATCAAAATGAGAAAGAAATCTTTTTTGAAGAAGTAATTGCTGGCGATAATCAAGGTGCTAGACAAAGCGAAGATCTGAACCGAAATGAAGGAGAGGCTTGGGATAATGAGAACATTGGCGAAGAACGTCTGTTATCTCCTGTTACTGGAATTAATATTGAAGCTTGAGCTTCTTATCTATTTTTATCTTCTTGAATTGTCTTATTTTTATCACTTTTGCGAATTACCAACTTTGGAATCAACTTTTCTTTTTAGTATTTTGTTGATGAGAAAGATAATGCTTCTTGTTTATTGATTCCCATACTTGCCTCTCATTATCTTTCTTGCAAAAAATAATTTGTTACAAATACTTATAAATATTTTGTTTTATCATGTGGTCTTATTTTGCCTTCCTAATTAAAGGTCTTATTATGCCACCTCTTGTCATTGCGACAAAATCACAAGACGTCCTTGCACTTTCATGCAAAAACCCATTGATCTTGCCTTAACCTTTTCTTTTGTATTATGGCCTCTTCAAGAATGTTGCGACAATACGACAGGCCTAAATATTCTTTCGAAAATAAAGCCCCATGACATTGCCGTCTTGTGACGAAATCGCAGGACGTCTTCGCACTTTCATGCGAAAACCCATTGACCTCGTCTTATCTTTTTCTTTTGTATTATTGCCTCTTCAGGATTGTTGCACAAATATGTCAAGCCTTAATACTCTTGCGAATAGAAAGACTCATGACATTTGCGTCTTAAGACACTTATCAGCTCCCTAATAGAGGGTGCCTCCCTTATCTTCCCCCTGGTTGCCCCTTCAAGGAGGCGTACTTCTACTATACAAGGTTAGCTCCTCCCATCCAGTCTTAACAACAACCAGTTTTTTTCGCAGCCTCTTATCCCTTTTACCTATAGGGTTTTATGGTTACGAGACTGCACCCTAAGTGGGGTTTTCTTCGGGCCGAGTGCAGTATAAGCCAAGAATTGTCAAGAATGGTAAGGTACGCTTCAAACGTCCCTGGCACTCTTGACTCAACCGTGTACCTCGGCGCCTTGATCAGATCTGCACTCCTTGGGAGAGTCCTTATTACCTTAGTCTCCCAACCCAAGTCATATGCTTAAGCTGAGAATCCGAGGTGCCTCTCCCGGATGGGCTTTATTGACCCAAAATCTCCATGACTCAGGTTCCGGTGGCGGTGTAGCCTTTCCCTGAGCCATGGAACAGGTACCCCATAATATGACGTACTTTAGGTCTTACATTTGCCTCTTGCGAAATTTTATTCGCGAACTAGAGTGTACGCCATAAAGGTTCGCCCCTTTCTTTTATGTCATTGTTCTGTGATTATCTCTGCGAAAATTTCACACATCATGATCGTATTTTGATATGAGTAATCTTGCAATTATTCTTTCAGAATCCATAACTTCTCAAAGCTTCTTATGGATAATATCTTTTTAAGTACAACCTGTTCCATGATCTATCTAATCTATGACCAACATCTCTTCCTTCTGGATCCATTAATCTATAAGCTCCTGTTCCAACTATCTCCTTAATGATGTAAGGTCCATCCCATTTTTTCGCTAATTTTCCACCATTTTCTCGCTGATATATTGGTGTTTCTCGCAGAACTAAATCTCCTGGTTGAAATTTGCGTATTTTTACACGTTTATTATATTCTCGGGCTAATCTTCGCTGATAATTCTCCATATGTTGTAAAGCTTTTTCTCTTCTTTATTCTAATTCATCAAGTTTATTTAAAATCAAGCCCGCACTAAGATTTTTCTCCCAAGCTTCTCTTTTTGTTGTCGGAATAACAACTTCTGTTGGTAACACCGCTTCAACTCCGTATGTTAAACAAAAAGGTGACATTCCAGTAGCTTCTCTTCTAGTTGTATTATAAGCCCATACTGCATTATGTATTTGTTCGCACGATGCTCTGTGATGTCCTTCCAATTTTTTCTTTAATATATCTGAAATTGATCTTGTTTATTGCTTCTACCTGCCCATTAGCTTGTAGATACAAAGGAGCAGACTTTCCACATTTTATCTTGAATGCATTAAGTAGCATTTCTGTATTCTGTCCTTCAAATTGTTTCCCATTATCAGATACCAACTGTGCAGGAATTCTGATCTGCAAATGATATTTTCGAATATGAATGTAAAGATATCTTTGTCGCGAATATGCTGTACTGCCTTCACTTCTGTCCATTTTGTGAAATAATCTGTTGCGACTATTAAGTATCTTCTTTGTCCAGGACCTGGTAAAAATGGTCCCACAATATCTAAGACCCACTTTCCAAAAGGCCACACACTGGTTGAAGATGATAGGTGCTCCAGGTGCATGTTTTTCTTTCCATGCCGCTGACAATCTTCGCAACGTCTTGATATTTGTTTTGCATCTTCGTGCATGTATGGCCAGTAATAACCTTGCATTTTTGCTCTATGTGCCAAAGATCTTCCCCGCTATGATTGCCAGCATCCCCACTATGTAACATTTTTAGCACTTTTCTCCTTCCTCTCGTGTCAAACATCTGAGTGATGGTCCATTAAAGGATTTTCGGTATAGCAACCCATCTCTTAATTCATAATTCGTTGCACGGTTTTTAACTTGTGTGTTTCCAAATTTCTTGGTGTTTCTCCTTTCGCCAAATATGCATGAAGTTCCATTCTCCAGTCTGCGATATTGTTCATTTGTTCTTCTTCTTCATTGTCTATTATCATCATCCACGTCTTCTTCTTTATTGATTGATGGTGACAGAAGTGTTTGTATTTTTTATGCATCTCGCAGTTGGATCTGTCATCATGCTTGAGATGAAAGCAAAAGCGTCTGCGAGTCTGTTATCCTTTCTTGAAATGTGCCTCCATTTTATTTTTGGGATTTTCGCTGACAATTCTTCAACAGCTTCTTGTATTTCTTCAAGGATGGTTCATTTGTAGTATACTCTCCCTTTATTTGGCGAATAACTAGCTGCGAATCACTAGTGATCCTGGCATTTTCTAGTTTCATTTCTATTGCGAATTTTAAGGCATGTATCACAGCTTCATATTCGTTTCATTATTAGTGGATGAATTCCAATCTGAATGAAAAAGCCATCTATTCCTTCTGGCGAAATTAAAACAATTCCAACTCCATTTCCTTCTCCATTTGATGATCCATCTACCAATATCTCCCATCTATTTGGTTCTGTTAATAAATCTTTTGGATCTCCGTGTTCTTCTTCTATATCCATCATTTCTTCTACGCTTCATCTTCTTCTAAAGGAAATTCTGCCAAGAAATCTGCAACAACTTGTGATTTTGGTGAAGACAAAATTTCATATTTATCAAAGTGGCCTACTTGTGCATTCCATCTCTCCACTCTTCCTGATCTTTTAGAATTCTTCATCACTGATTCAATTGGTACTTTTGTTAATACCTTTATCTTGTGCGCTTGAAATATATGCGGAGCTTAAATGATGCATAAACTAATGCTAAGATTAACTTCTCAATCTTTGAGTAATTCTTCTCGGCAGTATTAAAAGTTTTGCTAATGTAATAAATGGGTTTCTCCACTCCTGCGTCTACTCGCAATAACACACACTTAATGCATGCGACGTCGTCGCAAGATAGATCAATAATTCTTCTCCTGATTCTGCTTTTTGTAAAATAGTTGTATTCATAAGATGTTCTTTGATCCCTTGAAAATTTTTCACATTCATCAGTCCATTTAAATTTCGCACCCTTCTTGAGTATATCGAAAAAATATTTGCATTTGTCTGATGATCGCGAAATGAATCTCCCCAGCGAAGCTAGAAGCCCATTCAACTTTGTACATCTTTTATTGTTGCTGGTGTTGGCATGTCACGAACTGCTTGCACTTTTTCTGGATCAACCTGTATTCCTTCCTTTGATACAATGTAGCCTAAAATTTTCCCGATGCAACTCCAATAGTACACTTCTCAGGATTCAATTTAATGTTATACTGCCGCATTTGTTCAAAAATCTCCCTCAGGTCTTGTACATGGTCTTTAGCTTCTTTACTCTTTACTAACATGTCATCCACGTATACTTCTAATGTTTTGTGTATCCATTT
The DNA here is from genome assembly GCF_003573695.1 of Papaver somniferum. Classification (NCBI taxonomy): domain Eukaryota; kingdom Viridiplantae; phylum Streptophyta; class Magnoliopsida; order Ranunculales; family Papaveraceae; genus Papaver; species Papaver somniferum. The sequence continues at coordinate 127,630,393 of NC_039367.1, read as the reverse complement.
TAACACCTTCTCTACCATTCTTTGGTATGTCGCCCGCATTTCGCAAACCAAATGGCATTTTCGTGTAACAATATAAACCTCTAGGGGCAAAGAAAGCAGTATGTTCTTGATCTTCTTCAGCGAGAGGGATTTGGTTATACCCTTTGTACCCATCTAAAGACGATCTATCTTCCCGCTGCGGATTCCACCATTTGAGGAATATCTGGTAACGGAAAACTATCTTTGGGGCAAGCTTTGTTTAAATCAGTGAAATCTATGCAAATCCTGATTCCTTTGTTTTTCTTTGGGACAATGACCATATTCGCTATCCATTCTGGGTATTTAGCTTCTCTTATGATTCCCGCATCAAGCATTTTCTGTAGTTCTTCTTCTATTTGGGAATGGTAAGTTGTTGCAATTTTTCTTATTCTCTGTTTAAATGGTCTCACATTTTTGTTAATCTCCAACTTGTGGCATGCAATTGATGGATCTATTCCCGGTATCTCATCCATGCTTCCTGCGAAAACATCTTTATATTCTCGCAAAAGTTAACAGTTCTTTCTTCTTCTTCCACATCCATTTTGGTTCCAATTCTCAATATTAGAGGTTCTTCTATAGTCCCAACGTTTATTTCTTTTGTTGGTTCTGCGGCAGTGTAACTGGGTTTAGGTTCTCCCATTGGTGTTGGTTCTTTTATTGTTTTAGGTCCTTCTCCTTCTTCGAAATTTCGCTGGGTATTCCTTTGCCTTCTTTTGCCCTTAATATATACTCTAAATTCTTCTTCTTTGCTTCCTTTGCCAACTTTCTGCGAAATTGTTTCTTTTTTGCTTGTCCTTCATAATGCTTTACTTCAATTTGATGACATAATTTCGCATTGTCAACATCTCCTCTGATTTCACCTATTCCATTTGGTGTGGGGAATTTAATACATTGATGCAACGTTGATACTACAGCTTTTATCGCATGTATCCATGGTCTTCCTAATAACATATTATATGGCGATTCCATATCCACCACACACAGTGTTACTGTGTTTCGATTCTCCAAGTGGAATTCGTACCACTATTCTCCTTTAGGTTTTGTTGTGGATTTTCCAAAGCCGTGAACAAAATATGTTGAACTGGACATTTCTTCATCTTTAAATCCCATTCCCCGGAATGCATGATAAAATATTATATCCACTGAACTTCCTGTATCGATTAAAGTTCTGTTCAATATCCATTCTCCGTGGATTTTGTGTTGTCTCCTTCTCTTTTCGCGTAATAGGCACTGTATAACCAATGGAGATGTGTGGTTCAAATTTTCTTTTGGTATTTCTGCCGCCATGAATGTAATTTTGCTTTTCCCAATCTTTCAAGGGTGATGTCTTTTCTACCGCCATAACTTCAATTCTTTCCTTTGATGTTTTCATGGAATTCATTAACCATCGTTTTTGTTATCATATTACACTCCAATCTTTTGTCATCTTCATTAATTCTAATCATCTATCTTTCTTTTAACTGGTTCACTGATTTATTTAATCACTTTCTTGATTTGAACATTCTCAACAACAATCTTCAACTTTCGATCTTCAGTCCCTGTTTCTAGCGCCATTATGTAGTTGCAGGAAATCCTACACTACACCCCTCATATGATTTCATTATTAATCAACTCATTTTTAGATTTACACTCTTAATTTTATTGATCAATCTTTGAATGTTCTTACAAGAAAAGATAAAAGAATCAAGAATGACTTCTGCTATAGACTTTCTCTCTCCTATTTACTTGTTTCTTACTCAAAAAAGATCTCTCTCTTTCCTTTACAACTAAACGACTATTTATAGGGAAGTACATAGTGGATGACAGCTAATCTGTCCTTTATTTTCGAATATGGCTTGCGACATTCTCGCAGCCTTACAAATGTTAATATCGCAAACTCTCTAATTTTCTCAGGACTATCACATATTCCTCATGATTTTAGCTGTCGTCGTTTATTATATCGTTTCTGAAATTGTTCTGCGACGCTGTTGTGTTGTGTTGTTGATAATTTCGCTAAGATATCACTGTTGCGAGATTCTGATCATACAATAGCTAAGTCTCGGACTAGGATAGAAAAGTGTAGTTGATCTCAAGGACTTCATGGCGATTCATCATACAACGACGAAGATCTACTCAAGGAACCGTGGAACTTCATAAACAAAAAGGTATGTGGAGACTTAAACTTATCTATCACTCAAAAGTCTATCTCTTCTATCTCCTACTTCTTATGAAACAAAAGTAGTATGCTATATAGACGGGATCATATACATTTGATATTTCGAGCCGAGTATATCTCTCTTATCTACATCTCAAAATCATGTGTTGGTAAAGCGTTTCTCTTTGATCAAGTTTGTCTTCACCTAGTGACGAAAGTCATGAAAAGTTTCAATTACTTTGAGAATTGCTGTGACGCGAAACAGTCTGTGAATAACGGCTATATAACGTCCTCTAAGAATATCTCAATGATTGAAATGAGAGTTTAGATTACATAACCATGTATTCCTTAATCCGAAGTTTTCAAACTTTGTTGATTGAGAGAAACCGGAGGAATTGGCTTTGCCAAGTCCGCGAACCCAGTCCGCGAACTGACGGAAGTTCTTGTACCGAGAATTTCTGCTGGGATTTTCCAAAAACTCGTTTGCGTGTAAGTCCGCGAACTCAGTCCGCAAACCTAGTTCGCGAACTGGCAAAAGTCTCTTTGCCAAGATTTTCTGCTGAGTTTGGAAAACTCCACCGGTTGTCTTAATTCCGCGAACTTGTTTGTGAGATTAAGAGGTTACAATCTAAAGATGTGCTTTGAACATGAAACTTAAATTACTAAGGAATGCTTTATGCAAACCGTGGCTATAAAGTTCATGAGACGATTCAATCGAATCGAATCATCTTTGTTTCAATTGTGTCTTGTGTAGTTACATAAGATCTCATAACAATTTAACAACTCTCTAACTAGTTCATTTGAGTCAATTGAACTAGTTATGGTGAAGAAGAACAAGGTTAATATGAAATGCTCATATGGTTAACCTTTTGGGTTACTATGTTGAACCAACATACACGTACACGTTTGGGCATGGTTTTCACAAACCCAGTAAACGTCTACCCAAGTGTGTGTGACAAGCTAAGTTTTCGATCTAACGGTTGAGAAATATTAGCTTGAATCTAAATCAGTTTTTCATCTAACGGTGAATATGGATTGCTTTGTAACTAAGGAAAAACCCTGATTTTAAGTCTATATAAAGGAGACATCTAGCATTGTGCAAAACTAATCCCCACACCTCTGTGTGATACTAGTGCGCTCGCTAGAGTCGATTCTCCTTTAACCTTTGGTTTCTTCTCTAAAACCAGGTTAACGACTTAAAGACTTCATTGGGATTGTGAATCCAGACCGATACTACTTTTATCGTAGTTGTGTGATCTGATCTTGCATCTTCTATCGTACGAGTACAATATTTGATTGGCATGAGATCGTGAGAGTTCTCCGATAGACAAGATAAAGAAGTCACAAACATCTTCGTCTCACTGTTTGTGATTCCTCGACAAACCGCCTGTGTAGTCAGGAAGGATTGTAGAGAGGTGATTGATTAATCTAGGTTGTTCTTCGGGAATATAAGACCGGATTATCAATTGGTTCCTGTTCACCTTGATTTCATATCTTAAGACGGAACAAAAACCTAAGGTTTATCTGTGGGAGACAGATTTATCCTTTGATAGACTTTTTTTGTGTGAGACATATTTGTTTATTATCAAGTCTGCGATTTTGGGTTGCAACAACTCTTGGTTGTGGGTGAGATCAGCTAAGGGAATCAAGTGCGCAGTATCCTGCTGGGATCAGAGGCGTAGGAGTAAAACTGTATCTTGGATCGGTGGGAGACTGATTGGGGTTCAACTATAGTCCAGTCCGAAGTTAGCTTGGAGTAGGCTAGTGTCTGTAGCGGCTTAATACAATGTGTATTCAATCTGGACTAGGTCCCGGGGTTTTTCTGCATTTGCAGTTTCCTCGTTAACAAAATTTCTGGTGTTTGTGTTATTTCTATTCCGCATTATATTTTGTTATATAATTGAAATATCACAGGTTGTGCGCTTGTATCGATCAATTGTGAAATCCACCTTTGGTTGTTGATTGGAAATTGATTGATCCTTGGATATTGGTCTTTGGTACCATCCAAGTTTATTATCCTTGTATTTGATAAAGACTCGCAATTATTATTTGCTTGAGTAAAGATCAAATCAAGTGAGAGAGATATTAACTCCTCGATATACTTTTCTCTAGAGTGAGTCTGTCTGTCTAGCTGATTCTCTAGAAAGTATATTGGAGTTAGTCCATAGAGATTGCTAATCTAAATATTGGGTGTGGTTGTTAGACCCCCGCTTTTTGAATGGGTATCAGAGCAAGAAAACACGTGAAACCTTATAAGTTTGTGTGTTGTCCAATCCTTAAAAGTCTATACCTATGGGAGATCTTTTTGGGAGGCTTGCTCATGGCATCTGTAACGCACACTAGAGCCCCTTAAAGACTGTTCAGAGATTATTATTTTCTAGACCTATGGTCACTCATAATAATCATATTCCATCTAAGATTCTAGACGGTGAAAAACAGTCCAAAAGGAAAACTAAAAGTTCTTCTAAGAAAAGATGGTTAAAAAAAATGTAGTCAACGCTCAAAGGAATGGAATCTCACTATATTTACTCTTAATATTTTTGAGGAATATTTCCAGAATAGATCAATTGACAAAGATCTATCTAGAGCGTTTGAAAGTATTTTTAAACTCTTAGAAAAACTTCATTCGATTGAGGAAAAGAATTGTTCTGACAAAAGTTTTGTACCCATCCAATCATGTGCACATGATGTACAAACTTGTTCCTCTACCAACTCATTAAAATTTGATAACAAGACTTCCAGTGAGTTAAATGTAGACTCTAAGTGTCAGAAAAAGTCATTCCTTAAGAAAAGGATTCGAAATAATTATAGTAACCCTGAGTATCATCATTACTATGATTATATATATCTGGTACATGGCATAAATATCTACCCGAAAAAATGCATGATAATTTCTCTGCATATCCTTCCACTTGATAAAAGGATGGCTCCTCCCCATGTGTATATAACTTGAAATGGGGCAAGTAATGTGTTGATATGATGTGTATCCGGGGTAATCTATAACCTGTTTCAGTAAAAGTTGTGTTGTACTCTCCTACCACTCCTTTTTCTTCTTGAATCATTTGTTTCCAGTATGTTCTTATGGAAGTTTGAATGATGAGAATCTTGTTTCAAGTAAAGATTGCAGATTTGGACAGATGGATGACAACCTAAAGGATATAAAGGAGTCATCAACAAACTGTGCACTGCATCTTGGCAACACTTTTCAGGTACTGTGTAGTCTATCTTCACATATTAGCCTTTTTTTCTTAGGGTTCTGTGGACCTTTCTTCAATAAGTTCACGTTTGTCTTTGGGTCCTCACAAACCAATCTTGTAAACCCTAAGTCTTCCTATTGATTTGAGATATCTCACTCTAGGCTTCCTATTATTAATGGATTCTTCTTCATATTCTTGGGATTTACCTGAAGACTTCGTTGATAATGCGGTGTATTTCGAGTTCGATAAAAAGAAAGGAACCTTTGTTGAATTTGAAGGATCTTTTCCTCAATCTCCTGATTCCTACTCAGATATTGGGGAGAAGATTTCAGCTGATGTGGTTCTTGAAGTTCAACAACTTGTTAATGCAAAGAAGTTTCTTGACATGGTAAGATCTAAGTTGAAAAAGGTTAATCCTGACCTTGGTCTCATGAAAAATCATGCAAAAGATCTTCCTAACAAGGATATCCTCTCTGAAGATGCAGAGGATGTTGTTGATCACAAGCTCGAGGATATCAAAACTCATGAGGATCCCAAATTGGCTAACTGATGATAGTTCGTGTTCGGTTGACACAGTATCTTCGCTTTGTTTTGCTTTTTATCCGATAGATTTGTCTAGTAAATCATCTTATAAGAATTCTATTCTCGTGTTTTTAGGAAGAATAACTAGAGTTTGGAATATCCATTATTGTGAGTACACATAGCTATGTCCAACGTTTTCATCTTCATGTTTTTAGATTTATTTATCTAAATTCTAAAGTTGTTTTGGAAGATGATGATTGCAATATTAATCTTTATGGTTTTATATATTGCAATAGGTTATGGGATATGTGTGTTTGCGTCCTTGAACTATTATTGTCCCATACGATGTCAAAAGTTATCTCTTTTATATGTCGATATGCAAGTATTGATACAAGATCGATGAACTTCTGAAAAACAAAAGTTAAGCCTATTATGTCAATTCTTTGATAGAAGATAGGTTAAAATCTTTTGTTAACAAAGATTATGTCTATTATATGTCGTTATGCAAATAGTGATGAAAATAGAATGAATCTTTGTATATTCCGCATTATTGATCTTTCCCTGATCCATATCTTATGTGTATACTACAATGCTCCATAAGGTTTTCTTGTGTTGAGCATAAACCGATTGAGTTAATCATTCTTTTATGGTTAACATAGTCGTAACTCCGTAAGTTCTCTTATGTTGAGCATGTTCAATTAAATTGATCACTTTTGTGTTTAATTTGATTGCGTATTCCGATTAAATTGATCATGGGTTTACTTTTGGTTAGTTTAACTGAGAATTTTGGATATAGAAAATCATTTCATTATGGTTTTTGATGTTCAATAAAATCCTTCTTTTCTTGTAAAAGTAAGGTCGCTCTTGTTGTTCTCTCGGGAATTACATCAAATGGGGAGAGTTCTTTTGAACTTGCGCTTAATTTCCATATCTTTGTGGGGAGTGCCTTCACATTACACAAACTTGACAAAGAAAAACTACCGCACAAAGGAGATATAGAATTATACAACAAAGATAAACATAATTGAAACCCCGTGATCAGGATCTTCGTAATAAGAAAAGCTATGCACAGAGTTTATAAATGTTACAATATATTAGCATCTCATGCAAGAAAATGATAATGATTTTTTTTTTTGATAAATCTATGTATTATGAGCAGAACTTTCTTCGTTTCATTAATCATAGGGGTTATTTAGGGGTTATCTTGTACCTTTATAAACTCCTTGATGAATGCATTTAGCTTCGGCTTTATGATTGCATCTAAATAAGTTGATATGTACTTTTCTTTGGTCTTGAAGCGTCTTCGTGGAAATTTCATTAGGATCCCGTTTTCGTACCTGTAGGATCAGAATCTCGCAGCAATAATGCTTCAGCGAAATTATTAACAACACAACACGACAGTGTCGCAGAACAACTTCAGAAACGACATAATAAACGACATCAGCCAAATCATGAGAAAAGTGTGACGATCCTGCGAAAATAAGAAAGTTTGCGAGATTGGTATTTGTAAAGGTGCGACAATGTCGCAAGTCATATCCGAAAATAAAGGATAGATTAGCTGTCATCCACTATGAATTTTCCTATAAATAACCATTCAGTTGTAAAGGAGAGGAGAGAGATCTTTTTTGAGTGAGAAGCAAGTAAATAGGAGAGAGAAAATCTAGAGCAGTGGTTATTCTTGATTCCTTTATCTTTTCTTGTAAGATTGTCCAAAGATTCATCAATAAAATTAAGATTGTTAATCCAAAAATGAGTTGAATGTTAATGAAATCTTGTGAGGGGTGTAGTGTAGGATTTCCTGCAACTACATAATGGCGCTAGAAACAGGGACTGAAGATTGAAATTTTAAGATTGTTGTTGAGATTGTTCAAATCAAGAAAGTGATTAAACAAATCAGTGAACCAGTTAAAATAAAAATGATTAGAGTCAATGAAGATGACAAAAGATTGGAGTGTAATATGATAAGAAAAACAATGGTTAATGAATTCCATGAAAACATCAAAGGAAGGATACATAAACGAGATTTTGAAGGAAGAAAGGTTATGGCGGTAGAAAAAACATCACCCTTGAAAGATTGGGAAAATAAAAAAATCACATTCATGGCAGCAGAAATACCAAAAGAAAATTTGAGCCACACATCTCCATTGGTTATTACAGTACCTATTACGCGAAAAGAGAAGGGGACAACAACAAAATCCATGAAAGAATGGATATTGAACAGAACTTTAGTCGATACGGGAAGTTCAGTGGATATAATATTCTATCATGCGTTCAAAGGAATGGGATTCAAAGATGAAGAAATGACTTGTTCAACATATCTTTTTCATGGCTTTGGAAAATCCACAACAAAACCTAAAGGAGAAATAGTGGTGCGAATTCCACTAGGAGAGATCGAAACACAAGTGACACTATGCGTAGTGGATATGGAATCACCATATAACATGCTGTTGGGGAGGCCATGGATACACGCAATTAAAGCTGTAGCATCACATTGCATCAATGCATCAGTTTCCCCATGCCAAATGGAGTAGGTGAAATATAGGAGATATTGACAATGCGAAATTATGTTATCAAATTGAAGTAAAGCATTATGAAGGACGAGCAAAAAAGCGACAATTTCGCAGAAAAATAGCAAAGGAGGCAAAGAAAGAAGAAGAATTTAGAGTGTACATGATAAGAGCAAAAGAAGGTAAAGGAATACCCAGCGAAATTTCGGAGGAAGGAGATGGACCTGCGAAGATGATAAAAGAGCCAACACCAATGGGAGAACCCAAGGCCAGTTACACTGCGGCAGAACCAACAAAAGAAGTAAATGTTGGGACTATAGAAGAACCCCTAATACTGAGGATTGGAACCAAGATGGATGCAGAAGAGGAAGAAAGAACTGTAATCTTTTGCGGGAATATAAAGATATTTTCGGGGAGCATGGATGAGATACCTGGAATAGATCCGTCAATTGCATGTCATAAGTTGGAGATTAACAAGAATGTGAGACCATTTAAACAGAGAATAAGAAAAATCGCAACGACCTACCATCCTCAAATAGAAGAAGAATTACAGAAAATGCTTGAGGCGGGAATTATAAGAGAAGCTAAATACCCAGAGTGGATAGCAAACATGGTTGTTGTTCCAAAGAAAAATAAAGGGATAAGAATTTGCATAGATTTCACTGATTTAAACAAGGCTTGCCCTAAAGATAGTTTTCCATTGCCGGATATTCCTCAAATGGTTGAATCAGCGGGAAATGATAGAGTGTCTTCTTTAGATGGGTACAAAGGTTATAACCAAATCCCTCTGCTGAAGAAGATCAAGAGCATACTGCTTTTTTCGCTCCAAGAGGTTTATACTGTTATACAAAAATGCCGTTTGGTTTGCGAAATGCAGGAGCAACGTATCAAAGAATGGTAGAGAAGGTGTTCGCGAAATGGATACACAAAACATTAGAGGTGTACGTGGATGACATGTTGGTGAAGAGTAAAGAAGCCAAAGATCATGTACAAGATTTGAGGGAGATTTTTGAACAGATGCGGCATCATAACATTAAACTGAACCCTGAAAAATGCATTTTTGGGGTTGCATCGGGAAAATTTTTAGGCTACATTGTATCAAAAGAAGGAATACAAGTTGATCCAGAAAAGGTACAAGCAGTTCGTGACATGCCAACACCAGCAACGATAAAGGATGTACAAAAATTGAACGGACTTTTAGCTTCGCTAGGAAGATTCATTTCGCGATCATCAGACAAATGTAAACATTTTTTCAATATACTCAAGAAGGGTGCGAAATTCAAATGGACTGATGAATGTGAAAAAGCTTTTCAAGGGATCAAAGAACACCTTATGAATACATCTATTTTACAAAAGGCAGAACCAGGAGAAGAACTATTGATCTATCTTGCGACAACATCACATGCTTTAAGCGCTGTGTTATTGCGAACGGACGCAGGAGTGGAAAAGCCCATTTATTACATCAGCAAAACATTTAATGCTGCAGAGAGGAATTATTCAAAGATTGAGAAGCTAATTTTAGCATTAGTATACGCCGCATTTAAACTTCGCATATATTTTCAAGCACACAAATAAGGGTGCTAACAAAAGTACCAATTGAATCAGTGATGAAGAATTCAAAAAGATCAGGTAGGTGGAGAGATGGAATGCACAAGTAGGACATTTCGAAATCAAGTATGAAATATTATCTTCACCAAAATCACAAGTTGTCGCAGATTTCTTAGCAGAATTTCCTTTAGAAGATGATGAAGCGGTGGAGGAGATGATGGATATAGAAGAAGAACATGGAGATCCAAAAGACTTATTAACAGAACCAAATAGATGGGAGATATTGGTAGATGGATCATCAAATGGGGAAGGCAATGGGTTGGAATTGTTTTAATTTCGCCAGAAGGAGCGAAGATGGCTTTTTCATTCAGATTGGAATTCGCATCCACTAATAACGAAACGGAATATGAAGCTGTGGTACATGCCTTAAAGTTCGCAATAGAAATGAAACTAGAAAATGCCAGGATCACTAGTGATTCGCAGCTAGTTATTCGCCAAATAAAGGGAGAGTACACTACAAATGAACCATCCTTGAAGAAATACAAGAAGCTCGTTGAAGAATTGTCAGCGAAAATCCCAAAGATAAAATGGAGGCACATTTCAAGGAAGGATAACAGACTCAGACGCTTTTGCTTTCATCTCAAGCATGATGACAGATCCAACTGCGAGATGCATAAAAATACAGACACTTCTGTCACCATCAATCAATAAAAAGAAGAAGAATGAACGTAATGATGATAGAAGGTGGAGAAGAAGAACAAACGAACAATATCGCAGATTGGAGAACAGAACTTCATGCATATTTGGCGAAAGGAGAAACACCAAAAACAGATTGGAAGCACACAAGTAAAAAGCCGCGCAACAAATTATGAATTAAGAGATGGGCTGCTATACCGAAAATCCTTTAATGGACCATCACTCAGATGTTTGACACGAGAAGAAGGAGAAAAGGTGCTAAAAATGTTACATAGTGGGGATGCTGGCAATCATAGGGGGAAGATCTTTGGCACATAGAGAAAAATGCAAGGCTATTACTGGCCATACATGCACGAAGATGCAAAACAAATATCAAGACGTTGCGAAGATTGTCAGCGGCACGGAAAGAAAATACATGCACCTGGAGCACCATTGTCATCTTCAACCAGTGTATGGCCTTTTGGAAAGTGGGGCTTAGATATTGTGGGGCCATTTTTACCAGGATCTGGACAAAGAAGATACTTAATAGTCGCAACAGATTATTTCACAAAATGGACAGAAGTAAAGGCAGTACAGCATATTCGCGACAAAGATATCTTTACATTCATATTCGAAAATATCATTTGCAGATTCGGAATTCCCGCGCAGTTGGTATCTGATAATGGGAAACAGTTTGAAGGACAGAACATAGAAATGTTACTTAATGCATTTAAGATAAAATGTGGAAAGTCTACTCCTCTGTATCCACAAGCTAATGGACAGGCAGAGGCAACAAACAAAACAATTGCAGATATATTAAGAAAAAATTAGAAGGACATCATAGAGCATGGTGCGAACAAGTACATAATGCAGTATGGGCTTATAACACAACTAGGAGAGAAGCTACTGGAATGTCACCTTTTTGTTTAACATACGGAGTTGAAGCGGTGTTACCAACAGAAGTTGTTATTCCGACGACAAAGAGAGAAGCTTGGGAGAAAAATCTTAGTGCGGGTTTGATCTTAAGCAAACTTGATGAGTTAGAAGAAAAAGAGAAAGACTTTACACATATGGAGAATTATCAGCGAAGATTAGCCCGAGAATATAATAAACGTGTCAAAGTACGCGAAATTCAACCATGAGATTTAGTTCTGCGAGAGACACCAATATATCAGCGAGAAAATGGTGGAAAGTTAGCGAAAAAATGGGATGAACCTTACATCATTAAGGAGATAGTTGGGACAGGAGCTTATAAATTAATGGATCCAAAAGGTAGAGATGTTGGTCATAGACTTGACAGACCATGTAACAAATTGTACTTTAAGAGATATTATCCATAAGAAGCTTTGAGAAGTTATGTATGACGCAACAAAACGATTGTGAATAAACATTCAATGAAAAAATAGTTGCGAGATTATTCACATCAAAACAAGATCATGATATGCGAAACTTTCGCAGAGATAATCAGAGAACAATGACAAAAGAGAAAGGGGCGAACCTTTATGGCGTACACCCTAGTTCGTGAATAAAATTTCGCAAGAGGCAAATGTAAGACCTAAAGTACGTCATATAAGGGGGTACCTGTTTCATGGCTCAGGGAAAGGCTACACCGCCACCGGAACCTGAGTCATGGAGATTTGGGGTCAATAAAGCCCATCTGGGAGAGGCACCTTGGATTCTCAGCTTAAGCATATGACTTAGGTTGGGTGAATAAGGTAATAAGGACTCTCCCAAGGAGTGCAACATCTGACCAAGGCGCCGAGGTACACGGTTGAGTCAACAGTGCCAGGGGCGTCTGGAGCGTACTTTGCCATTCTTGACAAGTCTTGGATTATACTGCACTCGGCCCGAAGAAAACCCCAATTAGGGTGCAGTCTCGTAACCATAAACCCTATAGGTAAAAGGGATAAGAGGCTGCGAAAACAACTGGTTGTTGTTAAGACCGGATGGGAGGATCCAACCTTGTATGGTAGAGGTACGCCTCCTTGAAGGGGCAACCAGGGGGGTGATAAGGGCGGCACCCTCCATTAGGGAGATGATAATTGTCTTAAGACGCAAATGTCATGAGGCTTTTTACTCGCAAGGGTATTAAGGCTTGTCATATTTGTGCGAAAATCCTGAAGAGGCAATAATACTAAAGAGAAAGATAAGACGAGATCAATGGGTTTTCGCATGAAAGTGCGAAGACGTCCTGCGATTTCGTCGCACGACGACAATGTCATGGGGCTTTATTTTCGCAAGAAATTTAGGCCTGTCATATTTTCGCAACAATCCTGAAGAGGCAATAATACAAAAGAAAAAGTTAAGGCAAGATCAATGGGTTTTGCATGAAAATGCAAGGACGTCCTGCGATTTTGTCGCAATAACAAGAGGTGGCATAATAAGACCTTTAATTAGGAAGGAAAAATAAGACCACATGACAAAACAAAATATTTATAAGTATTCATAACAGATCATTTCTCGCAAGAAATATAATGAGAGGCAAGTATGGGAATCAGTAAACAAGAGACATTATCTTTCTCGCCAGCAAAATATTAAAAGAGGAAATTAATTCTAAAGCTGGTTGAAGAATATTATTCGCAAGAAATAATAAAGATGAAACAGTTCAAGAAGATAGAACTAGATAAGAAACTCTTCGCCAATGTTCTCATTATCGCCAGCCTTTTCTTCATTTCGATTCTGATCTTCACCAACAATAATTTCTTTGAGAGGGACTTCTTTTTCGCCGCCATCTTGATTATCGCCAACAATTACTTCTTTAGAAGGGATTTCTTTTTCTCTTCCATCTTGATTAGCATCAGCAGTTGTTTCCTTAGAAGGGATCTCTTCTTCATCTTCCAAAATATTATTCTCTCCACCACTTTAATAATCATAATCACTGTCAGCAGGACGAGGAATTTCATCATCATCTACTTCCAAAGGTTCGATTGATGTAGGAGGAAGAGATTTGGACAATAAAATATCATTCACAAGAACTTCAGCCCGGAGATGAACTTGAGGAAGAAATACTCTATGATGATTCCTATCTTGAATATCATTAAAGTAAGCAAGATAATCAAGTCTTCTTTCTGCTCGGTCGCGAGAACCAGTAGGACAGAGACGAGTAGTGCATTTTCTTTGCGAATTTTGGCATATTTAGCCTCCAAAACAGAAATGGAGGAATGAAGATTTTTCTCAGACTCTGCGAAAAGTAGAATACAAAATTTCAGTAAGATGAAGAACTCAAAAAGGTATGACAAAGAAAAGATAGTTAAGGCAGTCAAACTGTTATGACTACCTTCCTTTTGCGAAATAAGGTGTTGAATCAAAGTCAGACAACTATTCTCCCAATGGTTCATCGCATCATCAAATTTATCTCCAACTAAACCTTTAAGTCGAAATCGAAGATTTTTCTCTTTAGAAATAAGAAAGGCATTTTTCTTCGCAAGTGAAGAATACGATTCTTCTAATTTGGAATATTGTTCTTTAAGTTGGTTCTCCTTTACACTTAAAGCTATTCTACCTTGAATGACTGTATCTCTTTCAGCGATAGATGACTCTGTTACTTCTTTAAGTTCATTTCTTAAGGAGCGAAGAGATTGTTCTTGGTCATCACATACTTTCTAAAGGATGCTAAGTTGTTGCGAAGATATCGCCATCTTGTTTAAACAAGTTCGCTTCTCTTGAGATAGAGTTTTATTCTCATCTGATAAATTTTCTATTACTAGATTAGCTTTAGTTAAAGAATAAGAGAGGCGAGATATTTCATTACTTAATAAATTTTTCCTCTGAACTAATTGGGTATTTTCATTAGTAAGATTATTTATATGATCAACAGAATATGAATAAAGATTATCTAATTGGTTATATTGATCCGTCAAAATCTCTTTATCAACACGGGATTCTTCAACAGCAGATTCAAATTGATATCTCTCCATTATTCGTTTCTGGTTTAAGGCTTAACATGCAAAAAAGGGATTTCAAGGATAATAAAATACGTAAAGGATAAAATCATTAGAAAGGCAAATTGAAGACACAAATAAAGAAGTCATACCTCTCAGTTCATCATTCTTCTTGCGAAGATTGTCGCGATCCAGCGAAACATTCTGGAGCTTTTGATTTTCGAGATGAAGAGCATTACACTCTAAAGTCATCATTTGGAGATTCTTATTCAAGGTTTCAACCTCTTTTTCAAAAGCTATTTGCGAAGCAGCTCTGTCAGAGACAAAATAGTTAATCAGAATTTCGCAAACACCAGACTTGACAGGATCAATGGGAGACTTCTTAACATCATCCAGAACCTCAGACAAAACTTTGAAAGCAATATTTAAAGGGTTATTTTGTTTTTGGTACTCAAGTTTTGTCCAATTTTTGAGTTTAGTCTAACATTTGTCCAGCTTGGTGTTTGGTACTTGGAAAACACGTTGAACCGCATTGACTCTGTTATATATTGAATTCTGTTAAAGTAATTAATAAATAATTTAAAAAAAATGGTAAAAATATAAATATTAGATGAGTTTACCATAATACCCTTCACTTTGCTAATATTTACATTAGATCCGACGGCTTTAATAAACCCATTAGCCTACGGTCATGATCTAATATAATTTTCAACTACCATTAAACACACATCTCTCAACAAAAGCACTTCAATCATCTTCCCAAATCCCAGACGTCACAACCGGCAAGACCAAATATTACTGCTTCCTTGTTCCGTCCATCAACGCCACCGTCTGATTCAAAATACACAGAATCCATCTCCCAACTCCTTGCCAGAATCGAGCAAATACCATAACATACTGGTGACTCCTCTTCTCAGTTTTTTCCATCCGTTTCTCCTAACTCCGACTGACATATAAAGACTCTTCATCTTCGTTGTTGCACTATAAACCAATCCCAGTTCAGACCCATTCATATACGTACAACACCCACATTGCCGCTCTTGTTCTATGACCTTATCTGCGCACTTCGATAACTAATCACCATACCAGCTCCGGTCACTGCCCGTTTTAACACTCCCTGAACTTAAAGCCACCACCACCGGCATAAACACTCCTAACTTCCCTGGTATTCAAAGTGTATTGTCCTCTTCTCGTGTGCTAACTAAATGCAACCACTTCACACAAAACTCGACGACAACCAACACCATCTTCTTTGCATTTGTTCATTGGCAGCAACAACTATTCACAATTTTCAGTATGTCCAAATCTCTTAAGTCAACTCCATTTTTTTGTCCGTCCCAGCCACTACCGATTGCACCAGTTCGTATATAATCCATCACTGCCAACTAATAATTCAGCCTGCAAGTAAGAAAATCAACACACCACCATTCATATGAGAACTGTCAAATTCAATTGATGATGATGTTCATTATTTCTCAGTTAAAAAATATCATTTAAACCCATTCGATATACCAGCAACACCACCACTGACTTTAATTGAATCATCTATTAGAAACAAACACTTTCAACCTAATATGTTTAATTAACTCAATACCCATCTTTAATCTCATCCCCAAGAACCCTAATTTTTGTAATTTCGTCCCTAAGAACCCTAATTTCTATTTGGATAAGAACATATAGATGAATTCTGTGAACCTATAGTTTCTTCTTTGGTTTACAATAAACATACTAATTCAAAATCGAATAAACCCTACTTCTATTCTCTCTGATTTACCTTTTTCCCAAACTACCTGAGCTCAATCGATCTCGTCGCCATCATCAGTTGTTCGATATTCATCAACATGAATATCTTGTCTCTCGGCTTGATTAATCTCTTCCAGGATTCAAAAAAAAAAAAAATCTCAGCATAATTCAACTCTCTGAATCGCCAGAGAGAAAGAAAGAAGAGAAAGGAAAGAAGATGAGTCGAGTGCTACTCCCTTTTGGTTTAAACGAATGGTATAATACTAAATTCAGTCAATTAATAATTTTTTTATTAATTTTAATAAATGTTAAGCAGAAGTCAAGAGTCAACG
Source organism: Papaver somniferum (assembly GCF_003573695.1). Taxonomy (NCBI): domain Eukaryota; kingdom Viridiplantae; phylum Streptophyta; class Magnoliopsida; order Ranunculales; family Papaveraceae; genus Papaver; species Papaver somniferum. Next base: position 127,613,836 of record NC_039367.1, on the reverse strand, counting down.
TGGGTCAACGTTATTTTCAAGTACCAAACACCAAGCTGGACAAATGTTAGACCAAACTCAAAAGTTGGACAAAACCTAAGTACCGAAAACAAAATAACCCATATTTAAAACAAGAGGCTCAGGCAGAGAACTGTCAATGATATAAGATTGGGAAACATTATCAATAGGAGGAGAAGAAATTTCATTCACAGAAGGATTAATAAGGGGGGTTTCAATCAATGAAAGGTCAGTTGAAGGGATGAAATCTGAGGCAACCTTTTCGCGAATTGGAGATAATGGTATAACTTGTGAAGATGTCGCAGGAGATTTTGAAGAGATAAGTAAGTGAAATGGAACAGAGGTTTCAACGGTTTTGGGGTGGCGAGATTTCTTGAGAGGTTTGTTGGCATCCTTATCACCCTGCGAATCACAATCCGGATAAGAAACAGAGGCAACAATATTGTTATTAGAAAAGAATAATGTTTCTTACCACCTTCTGATCCGCAGACTTTCTTTTGTTTACAACAACCTTATGCTGCAATTTAGAAATATTAGGGTTCTGAACCGTAAATTTGGTGTTAGAGGCATTTTTGCTGAAATAACAACAGTATGGGAATCATATAAACAACATCAAATAACGCAGTAAGCAAGATCAATTTCAGCAAAACCCATAAGAAAGAAAAAAGAAAACTAACCTCGATGAATCCATGGAATACACCAGCAGGAAGATTAATTCGTAAAAATGAAGAAAAGGAGAAAATTACGAACAGTGAAGATTTATAGAGGGAAAACTATGGGAATGGACGAAGAATTAAGAAGGTTGAAGAAGGAAGATAGAAGAAAAATTACAGCAGACGAATTTACGGAGAAAAAGATGAAGTTGCAGAGAAGATGAAAAAGAGAGTAAAAAAGAAGAAAAGGGATAGTAAGAAGAGTATATATAGAGGAGATTTTCGAGAAGATAAACACAATTAATGCGAAAAGACGTGAGCGGTTGAAAAACAACGGTTACAAAAGACGTGTCAAGAAATAGATGGGAGAAAAGATACGTGTGATAAATACAGAATATGAAATGATGGATAGCTGCGACATTTCTCACATCGTTCTCTACTTCGCAGAGAAGATATGAGAAGAGGCAAGATGTAGGATCAGAATCTCGCAACAATAATGCTTCCGCGAAATTATTAACAACACAACACGACAGTGTCGCAGAAAAACTTCAGAAATGACATAATAAACGACATCAGCCAAATCATGAGAAAAGTGTGACGATCCTGCGAAAATAAGGAAGTTTGCGAGATTGGTATTTGTAAGGGTGCGAGAATGTCGCAAGTCATATCCGAAAATAAAGGACAGATTAACTGTCATCCACTATGAATTTTCCTATAAATGACCATTCAGTTGTAAAAGAGAGGAGAGAGATCTTTTTTGAGTGAGAAGCAAGTAAATAGGAGAGAGAAAATCTAGAGCAGTGGTTATTCTTGATTCCTTTATCTTTTCTTGTAAGAATGTCCAAAGATTCATCAATAAAATTAAGATTGTTAATCCATAAATGAGTTGAATGTTAATGAAATCTTGTGAGGGGTGTAGTGTAGGATTTCCCTGCAACTACAGTACCTTTGCCAATTTTATTGACAAAAAGGGGGAGAATTAATATGTAGTTCACACTACAAATACATATGATTTACGTGTTTTACGGGTCATTATGTAAGGGGGAGTGGTTTCATGTTGAGACGAAAGTATTGACTAAGGGGGAGTGATACATATCACCACAGTATTGTTGTCGAAGTTGTGATATAAGAACTTTGATGCTGTGTAATAATACTATGACATTGTATAACAATGATCGAGAGATTTTGTTTTCTTATTGTTATGGCTACGGAACTTCAACAACTATGATGCTGAATTGAACATCTATGGAATCATGGGAGTACTTGGAAAAGACGAAGTTTTCGAGTAATGTTGAAGCACCAAGTAGATCAAGCATGTGGACGAGAAGCTACAAAGTTTTAATCTAATTTTGTAATCCATATGTATTGATAGTTTTGTCACTAATATTGACAAAGGGAAGATTGTTAGAGCATTGCTCGGTCGAACTCGCATGCGTTGCTATCTCAAGCATGTTTGTCAATGTTAGTGATCAAAACTATATGTCTTGATTTCTGGTATACTTATGACTAAGTATCGGTCTAGGATAGTTAGGAATAGTTGAGCTCCAGACTCCATGGCGATTATCTTACGAAGACGAAGAACTACTCAAGGAACCAGTGGAACTTCATCCGACCAAAAGGTATGTGGAGACTTGAACTCATCTGTCACTCAAAAGTCTATCTACTCTATCTCCTACTTTTTATACAAAAGTCGTATAAGTATGATAGTTTTCATACATACACATTTGCTATTTCGAGCCGAGTTTACTCGCCTATCTTTTTCTCGAAATATGTGTTGGTAAGCTTTTGTGTTAACCATTTTCATCTTTACCCGTAAGGAAATTCATGATGACGTTTCAATTTTGAAAATAACTTTGATGACGATAGTCGATTCTTTATGTCTAACGACTATTATAACATTATAGAAGAATGTTTCAATGATTGAAATGTAGAGTTGAGATTACGTAACCAACTACGGATATAAGCATATATAGTGTGTTCGCACATTAGTGTATAAATTCATGTGCCGGAAACCAAGTATGCGCATATGTTTGCATGCGGTATTTTTGAAGGAGGCAGGTTAGGTACGCGTACCCGTACGCGTACTGGCGGAAGTTTTCATACCGAAAATTTCTGATGTAGTTTGTGAAGTTTGCAAACTGAAAACCAGTCACCTTAGGTATGCATACCCGTACGCGTACCCATGGAAGTTTTCAAACCGAAAATTTCTGATGAGTTTTCAAACTCAAGTCCGGTTGCTATGGTACACGTACCCGTACGCGTACCTAAGCTGGTTGTATTTCTCAAATCGGTAGTTTCATGAACTTAAACAATAAATCAATAAGGAATGCAATCTTTGCAAACCGTGGATATATTGTTCATGAATTGATTCAAGTAAATCAAACCGATTTTGTTTCAATTGTGTCTATGTATAAAGATCTAAGCAATTGAACAACTCTTGAACTAGTTCTTATGAGTCATTTTAACTAGTTATGAGAAAGATGTATACGGTTAATATGAAAGTGCTCATATGGCTAACCATTGGTTAACTATTTGTGAACCGACTGAGTGTACACGTTTAGTACGGTTACTCAAACCTAAATGAATACATTTCATTTGTGTGTGTGACAAGCTAAGTTTCGATCTAACAGTTAAAAGATATTAGCTTGGATAAATCAGGTTTTTCATCTAACGGTGAATATTGAATGCTTTGTTACCAAGGTAACTTGGATTCCAAACCCTGATTTGAAAACTATATAAGGGAGACGTCTAGCAACTGGAAAAACTAATCCCCACACCTCCTGTGTGATACTAGTTGGTTTGCTAGAGTCAATTATCCTTTAACCATAGGTTTCTTCTCAAGACCCTATCGGTTAACGACTTAAAAACTTCATTGGGATTGTGAAGCCAGATGAAACTACTTCTCTTGTAGTTGAGCGATCTGATCTTTCCATTTTCTATCGTACGAGTTCAATTCTAAGATTGACTTGAGATTATATCTCCGATAGAGCAGGATAAAAATAAATCACAAACATCTTTGTCTCATCGTTTGTGATCCGCAATATCTAGTTTCGCTACCATACGATTTAGATTATTGTGAGGTGATTGATAATTCTAGGTTGTTCTTCGGGAATATAGGTCCGGATTATCGATTGGTTCCTGTTCACCTTGGTTTTATCAAAATACGGAACAAAACTTGTAGGTTTATTTATGGGAGACAGATTTATCTATTATCGTAGACTTTTTTGTGTGATACAAATTTGTTTATTAAAGTCTTCGACTTTGGGTCGTAGCAACTCTTGGTTGTGGGTGAGATCAGCTAAGGGAATCAAGTGCGTAGTATCCTGCCGGGATCAGAGACGTAAGGAGCGCAACTGTACCTTGAATCAGTGTGATATTGATTAGGGTTCAACTACAGTCCAGACCGAAGTTAGTTTTTAGTAGGCTAGTGTCTGTAGCGTCTTAATACAGTGTGGTGTTCAATCTGGACTAGGTCCCGGGGTTTTTCTGCATTTTCGGTTTCCTCGTTAACAAAATTTCTGGTGTCTGTGTTATTTATATTCCGCATTATATTTTGTTATATAATTGAAATATCACAGGTTGTGCGTTTGTATCGATCAATTGTGAAATCCAATCTTTGGTTGTTGATTGAAAATTGATTGATCCTTGGATATTGGTCTTTGGTACCATTCAAGTTTATTATCCTTGTATTTGATAAAGACTCGCAAATTCTTATTTGCTTGAGTAAAGATCAAATCAAGTGAGAGAGATATTAACTCCTCGATATACTTTTCTCTAGATTGAGTCTAACTGTCTAGTTGATTCTCTAGAAAGTATATTGGAGTTAGTCCATACAGATTTCTAATCGCAATATTGGGTGTGGTTGTTAGAACCCCCGCTTTTTCACTACTATATAATGTAAAACCCTAACTCTCCTTTGGGGGCCAAGTTTGGTTTTGTTTAGAAATTGGTGTAAGAACCCTGAATCTTTCCTAAGAGAAGATCCTCCAGCACTTTGTTTTTTCCAATTTGTAATTTGGTAGAAATTTCAATTTGTAAGAGATGCATCTATTATCTTCTAGTTTCCAATCTTAGAATTGGGTAGAAATATGAAGATTATTAGAGAAGAACCTCAAATCTTTGTATCTTCCTTGTTCCAAGGGTAGAAGAAGCATCATTTGAAGGTTGGTTACTTTTATTTGATGGTGTTTTGTTATAATTTAACATCCAATTTCAATTATAAGTATTACTTTACATTAGTTGGTATCAAGAGATTTGGTTTGATTTTTGGGGGAGGTTTGGTGAAGATATTAATTGTTAGTAGAGACTATTTATTTGATAATCAATTACATTTGGTTGTGTTTAATTTGCTTGATAGTTTGTTCAAATTGGATATTTCAATTATATGGTGAATTCATTATGGTATCAACAAGAAGAATAAAAATGGATGGGGAACTAATACTAAGTAAAGTTCAAGTAAAAGAATGGTTGGATAAAATAAGGCACAAGATGTTTGATGAAATGTGTCAACTAGTAGAAGAGAAAATTAAGAAGTTGGAAAGTCTTTATATGAACTCATTTGAACTCTCTAATGATTATGAAGATGAAATGGAGTTAGAGAATTCAATTTCCAATGGTGGGTATGAGAATCAAGAAGTTTCCTATAATGTGTTTGATAAAATATCTCTACCTAAATTTGATATTTATTCAAGTTGTGAGGAAGGTGAGATTGGTAATAATGTTTACTTTGATCATATGTCGCCGCCCATATTAGATGAAGAACCTAATGAAGAAAGAGAAGAAGAATTTATCACCGGTTATCAAATACAAAGATTGGGTGTCGTAAACAAATACTCCATGTTTGAACTTAACAATGGTGATCGAGGGACAAGCCATGACGCATTCCAAACCACTTGTAGCATGGGAAGAAAGGTAAGCAAGCTTGTCAATGATTCCGATAGTTATGTTTATGTTGTATCCGAAAATTTCATTAAAGAGATGCAATTTGAAACAAAATTTCACCCAACAACAAGCACTTTGTCAAGTATTAGCGAAGAAAATAAGAAATTAACTTATGTTGATCCAACTTGGGATTCCTTTGAAGACAAGTATAATAACGTTAGTCACCATTTAAAGTTGGAAAAACTACTTGGTGGTTCTTTGCTTATTGGGTATGCACTTGACTGTTACCCCAAGAGGCTAGACTTAGTGAGTAACTATAAAGGAAGAAATCGAGGTCGAGTAGTTTTTAATAAGGGAAGAAGTGCAAGCATTAATGAGTTCATTTTATTTTTGGACCACATAGCATTGGATCACGTCAAATTCAAATATAAGCTTCCGCCGAGGCATGGTTGTAGGATCAGAATCTCGCAACAATTATGTCTCAGTGAAGTTATCAATGGTATAGCACAATAGCGTCGCAGAACAATTTCAGAAACGACGTCAGCAAGGATCATGAGAAAGATGTGATAGTCTTGCGAAAATTAGAGAGCTTGCGAAATTAACATTTATAAGGTTGCGAGAATGTCGCAAACCATATCCGAAAATAAAGGACAGATTAGCCGTCATCCACTATGTATTTCCTTATAAATAGTCATTCGAGTTGTAAAGGAGAGAGAGATCTTTTTGAGCAATAAACAAGTAAATAGGAGAGAGAAAGTTCAGAGCAGAGATCATTCTTGATTTCTTTATCTTTCTTGTAAGAACATTCAGAAATTAATCAATAAAATTAAGAGTGTAAACCTAAAAATGAGCTAATCAATAATGAAATCATATGAGGAGTGTAGTGTAGGATTTTCTGCAACTACATAATGGCGCTAGAAACAGGGACGAGTTGAAGATTATTCTAGAGAAAGCTAAAGATTGATATTGAGATTTGTGAAAATTTAAAGTGATTGATTAAGAATTTTTCATAATTTCTTGCAATACTGTTAGCATTGAAGAAATGGCTAGAAGAAGAAATACATCCGAACAAACGACTACTATTAGAAGAAGCAAGAGAATTGCTGGAAGAGAAAGAAGTGAAACGGGAGAATCTACTAGAATGAGAAATAATAGAGAAAATCTAATTCAATTGCCAATTCAACAAACATTAGTTCAAGAGAGGAATATAGATTATGACAGCGTACACACTTGGCGATCAAATTCAGCAGAAGAAATAAAAGAAGAGCAACAAAATAGAAATTATAGACAGGAAGAGAGAAATCAAGAAGCAAATGAAGGAATAATTCATGGAAATGAGGAAATTGGAGCGTTAGAAACATTGAGACGAAGAATACATGAAGAAAGAAGAGCCGAGGCAGAGGAACGTGCGAATTTAACAAGGCAAAATCACGAATTAAGGATGGAGAATATCAGATTGCAGAATAGAAGATCGAGAAGTATTATAAAATCATATTCCAGATCGACTAGAAGAGAAATGAGGAAAAATTCACCCACGATCAATGCTGGAAACAATATTCAATAGGAAATATCTAATCCTATGAAGAATATCGCGAAAATAGAGAAAGAACTGATGATCGTTACATTCCACAAAATGAAATTTTTGATGATGGGCAAATTGGAGGAAATCAAGAGAACGGGAAAATTCAGAGACAAAATAACCAAGATGGCGAAGGAAATCAAGAGGAGGGAAGAAGAATTTTACATGTGAGAGAAAATCAAAGAAATCAACAGACAATTGAAGAAGAAATTGAAAGACATAATACTGAACAAGCACGTTTAATCTGCGAACGTGAAAGGTTGAGAGCGGAAATGGAAGAGCAAGAGCTTCAGGAGACAATTCGCCAGAACAATCATGACAATAGAGAAAGAAAGCGTATACAAGACCGGAATAATGATAATCTCAATGAGGAGTATGATAGAGTGAAGAGAATGGATGAAAGACAGCGAATTGAGTTGATAAGAAATGAACAAAATTATGGAGGGGAAAATGAACGACATCATCATTTGCGAATTCAAGATAGGGATGAGGAAGAGAATCGCAGAATAAGACGAGATGAGGATAATGAAGAAGAGATACGAAATTTTGCAAGAGAAGATAGACGTGAATGCATAAGAAGAGAAGAAAAATTAAAGAGACCAATGGGCCAAGATTCAGGTGTAAATAAACAAATCTTGAAAGAATTAAAATAAATGAGAGGAATGTTAAATAACAGAGGAGAAGTAGGTAGAAGACAATTGGATGAATCAATAGAAGAAGCTGCAAAAACTCCATTTACAAGGGAAGTACAATTAGGAGGAATACCACCGAAATGCAATTTTCCCGCATTAACCAGCATTTTCGATGGAACAACTTGTGCAATTCAACACATTAAAGCTTATGTGAGGTGCATGTTACAATGGGAAAATCATGATGCGGTATTGTGCAAATATTTCGCATCCAGCTTAACAGGAGAAGCATTAAAATAGTTTGAAGGTTTACCAAAGAATACAATAACCTCCTTAAATCATTTGCAGACCACATTCTTGGGAGCATATATAAGTAATAATTCCTCACGACCTGGTATAGAAGATGTGTTTGGATTAAAACAAAGGATTGGCGAAAGTTTGAAACACTTGACTAAAAGATGGAGAACTATGTGTAGCGAAATGGATGGACGTGTAGATGAGAGATATCTCATATTATCATTTATCAATGCTATGTATGCAACAAACTTGTTGTATGTTCATATTTTCAGAGTCAAGAATACGATTACAATGACTGAATTGCGAGAACTTCAAGAAGAATACATTTCTTTAGAGGAAAAACAAAATGAAATGGAATCATATCCAGTTGCGAACACCAGCTCACAAACAGCGAATGCAAGCTTATTACCCAAGCTAATAAACACAGTGACGAATACTTCGCAAGTACAACAAGAAAAGGAAACAAGTAACAATCAGCAGAAATTGGTAGCTATGGGGAGCCGAGATCAAGAAGAGTATGAAAGAGAAAAAATTTCTACAGTCGTGGAGGAAATAACAAGATTCAAAGACTCGATCAACCGCAAGAAACTTATGGAGGTCAAAGACCAAACTTTAATAGAGGGCAAGGAGGTCACAAAATAATATGGGAAGAAATCAAGATGCCACCTCTAAAGGCAAGTGTAGAGAAGATATGGGAAGCTATAATTTTGATGGAGAATATACCAACACCATGGAACATGGGAACGGAACCGCCCCCAAATCACAGAAGTCATGAATTTTGTTCTTATCATCATTTTCATGCACATACCACAAACGATTGCAGAAATGTAAAGATAATTATTTTGAGAATGATAGATAAAGGAAAACTGAACGACTTTATAGTAGGGCATCCGCAATCTCAACCATTACCACCACCGCCAGAACATCACAAAGTGAATACGATGAAAAAGAAAGAAACATTCTTCATAGAAGTTGGTGCAAAAGCAAAAAATCTATTCTGTCACTCTATCGTACATTCATATAAGACAATTGAAGATTTTCATGATAATGTTTTAAGTAGAGTGTTCGCAAGAGATAATAATGGAAGAGAAATTATGAATATTGCGAAAATTTCGCGACTAGAGGAATGGCAGAAACAGATCATTTCTTTTACCACAGAAGAAATTCCCGAAGGAGAAGAGGTGCATGACAATCCATTGGTAATAAAATTATAAATTAATCCAAAACCAAAAGAAGATGAGGATGATGAAGCTGAAGATTCATGGGCAATCAATAGAATCCTAGTCGATACTGGAAGCTCTGTGAACATCTTATTTTATCATACTTATAAAACTATGGGTGGAAGAGATGATGATCTTATACCATCAACATATAAGATATATGGTTTTAATGGTACTGCTAACAAGCCTAAAGGGGAGGTTACTATGCAAATTCCATTGAAGGGAATATCTTCTGAAATCTCATTCTGTGTCGTTGATGTAGAATCACCCTACAATGCATTAATTGGTCGACCTTGGCTACATGGGATTCTAGGTGTAGCTTCAACTTTCCATCAATGCATCAAATTCCCTCACCCAATGGTGTAGGAATCATAAAGGGAGATTGGGTTGAAGGAAAGAAATGTTACGAAACTGAGATAGAATCTTGCGAAGGAAGAGCAAACAAGAAGGAAAACTGGCGACACAAAATCAAGGATGTACAAAGAAGTGAGAAGTTGATGGTGGATACAATCGAAAAGAAAGGAGAAGAGATGTTGAAAATTAATGCTAGCTCAGATAAAAAGGATGAACATACCATTACCAAGGAAGCAGTAGCAGAAAATCATAAAGAAGCAGAGGAGGGAAAAGTAATAAAAACAAGAAATGTATGAATGATTAAGTTGTTGCGATAATCTCGCAATAAGTAAAATTCTCAAAAATACATTTGATTGAACAACAAAATTGAGATTGCGAAATTCAGATACAATATATGAATTGCGAGACTCTCGCAGAGATAATGAATTTTACAGAAAAATAATCAGAGAAAAATGACAAAAGAGAAAGAGGCGAACCTTTATGGCGTACACCTAGTTCGCGAATAATTTCGCAAGAGGCAAATGTAAGACCTAAAGTACGTCATATAAGGGGGTACCTATTGCATGATTCAGGGAAAGGCTACACCGCCACCGGAACCTGAATCATGGAGATTTGGGGTCAATGAAGCCCATCCGGGAGAGGCACCTTGGATTCTAACTTAAGCATATGACTTAGGTTGGGCGACTAAGGTAATAAGGACTCTCCCAAGGAGTGCAGAATCTGATCAAGGCGCCGAGGTACACGGTTGAGTCAAGAGTGTCGGGGCGTTTGAAGCGTCCTTGCCATTCTTGACAAGTCTTGGCTTATACTGCACTCGGCCTGAAAACCCCACTTAGGGTGCAGTCTCGTAACCATAAGCCCTATAGGTAAAAGGGATAAGAGGCTGCGAAAACAACTGGTTGTTGTTAAGACTGGATGGGAGGAGCTAACCTTGTATGGTAGAAGTACGCCTCCTTGAAGGGGCAACCAGGGGGAGATAAGGGCGGCACCCTCCATTAGGGAGCTGATAAGTGTCTTAAGACGCAAATGTCATGAGGCTTTTTATTCGCAAGGATATTAAGGCTTGTCATATTTGTGCAAATCCTGAAGAGGCAATAATACAAAAGAAAAGATAAGACGAGATCAATGGGTTTTCGCATGAAAGTGCGAAGACGTCCTGCGATTTCGTCGCAAGACGGCAATGTCATGGGGCTTTATTTTCGCAAGAATATTTAGGCCTGTCATATTGTCGCAACATTCCTGAAGAGGCCATAATACAAAAGAAAAAGTTAAGACAAGATCAATGGGTTTTTGCATGAAAATGCAAGGACGTCCTGCGATTTTGTCGCAATGACAAGAGGTGGCATAATAAGACCTTTAATTAGGAAGGCAAAATAAGACCACACAGGAATGAGATTTTGAAAAGAAACAAAATCTACTTCGCAAAAAGTTGCGAAATTATACAATAGAAAAGTTTTATGACATCTCTCATTTGGATTCAAATAACAGGCAAGTATGGGAATGTATGAAATTAGAATGTTATTTGTCTCCATATGAGAGATTTACTCAAAAATTCAAGAATTAATAATTGATTAATTATATTGCAAAGAAGAATGTTTTCATTTACGCAGGTCAAAATGAAAGAAACACAAATATACAGAAAGAAGAAATAAGTGTACAAGTATTACAAAGAATCAAAGAAAGAAGTAAAGACTATTTCTTGGTTAATCCTCATTATCTTCACCAGACTTGTTTCCTTCTTCATCTGCGTCAGAATCTTTATCACCATCAGAACTTCCATCACTATCAGATTCTTCATCGTCAGCTTCGCTATCAGAGATAATCAAACTGGGAGTATTCTGTGGGATTTCTTCTAAAAGACAAGGATAATCAGAATGTGGGATATTATGATCATCACAAACCATTTGGATGGTTTGTTGCGAAAATGCATAGCGTCATTCTAAAATTCGCAACGGTGATTTGATTTGATTCTTCAATCTAAAATACTTGTCGTTGCGAGAAGAAAAGATTCTTTGCGAGTTCCTCCTTTTCAGCTTCAAGTTCTTCAATCTTTTCACGATATTTATTTTCAGAATCTGCGAACAAAAGACAAATTATTAACTTGATGAAAATTCATAAGAAGCAAAAGATTAGTAAAGAAGAGCAATTAGCAACCTTCTCTGTCAGAAATCATGTCTCTAATCAAGGCTGTATGTTCAACTTGGAGACTAACATTTACGCCTAAATCTTTTCTAGCATCATCTAAAATTTTCGCAGCCCAGACAAATTCATCCTCACTACTTATGAGAAGACGAGAACGAATTTGATTTTCCCTTTCGCAGAGTTCAATATTCTTGCGGTTAGCTTCATCTCGCTCAAGTTGAACTTCAAGAGAGCCTCTTGGAATTTCGCCAAAGCCTTGGCACCTTGATCAGAGATACGATCCTTATCATCTATGAGACCGCTAATTTTGGTTCTTAATTCATTGGTTTTCTCTTTGGAATCAATAAGGAGACGCTTAAATCTGTTGGCTAAGCCTAAACTGGATCTATGATCAATTTCTAAGAGGCGAAATTTCGATCTAAGTTCATTTAGAGAAGAGAAAATTCTATCATTTGAAAAGCTATTTAAGGAATTGTTAAGACGTTCAAGAAGGGTATCATTATCCAAGGCATTAGGAAATGAGCGAAGAAGGGTAGCTTCATCAGAAAGACCATAATGTCTGCAAAAAGGATCATTTAAATAAGATAAAACAACAGGATGAATGAATAAAGAAAGAGAAAAGTAACATACCGTAAAGCTGATTATTAGCTTGTTGAAGACTAGAAATTTTATTCTTATACGAGGAAGAATCAATTTCTAATTGTCTATTTTTCTCGCGAAGACTTTTAACTTCAGCTTCCAATTCTTCATTCTTTTTGCGAAATTGAAGATTCTTCTTTTCAAGATTTTCGCGTCTTCTCCTCCAGATCTGAGGCAACAAAAGAAGCTTTTCCAGCCTGCGAAAAAAATAAAAAATATTAATATAGAAAGAGATTTTGAGTTATAACAATGAAAAAGTAAAAAGATAATATACCAGACTATTGAGAGAATGCAAGAAGTCGGGAGTCACTGATCTAGAAACTCCGCGAAGAGATTTCCATCCAGTAAAGGGACATCACAAAGGGTAGCGAGAGCTTTGCAGGTATTTGCGAATTGGCTATCTCATCCCTCCTTGTAGAGAATCAGAAAAGAGGCCAGAAAGCTTAGCCATAGAAGATTCAGGTGGAGAATCTTCAGTTGCAGCAAGATCATCGTTATCTCATCACCCTTATCATTTCAGAATTTCGTTAGGAAGAACATTTGAAGGAGAAGGAGAACGAACTTTTCTTTCTTTGGAGGAGGACCAGTTGATTTTTCCCTGCGAAGAGTACCTTTACCTTTATCACCAATCTCTTCGCAGCATCAACAGATTCTTCTACTTCAGCAATAACTTCACACACAGATAGAAATAAAATGGAAGCATGGAAGTAACAGTACTATTTAAAGTCATAAGAGAAAATTTCTTACCTCATCTGTGTATGAGCGAAGAGCTAACAGAGTACTAGATTTCCCAGTCCTGTTATAACTATCCTTTAGTTTTTGGATCTGCGGAATGTCGCAAGAGTTAGCGAACAGAATAGTAAAAATCAATAAAGAAATATAAAATGAGTTAAAGGGAGAAACATACCTCTTTCTCCTTCTCGGGCCAGAGAAACCCAAGGTTGATATGCAGCGAGATTCGCAGGAAGAACGTTTGATCCAGCAATGTAGGGACCCTTTAGCATTAAAGGAAAGACACACCATTTGTCATCTTTGGATTGGCGAGGAGTTGTGTTTTTACCAGAATGCCAGTCAATATCTTGCATAAGAATTTTGGCTTCATCAATGTTATCTTTCCTTCTTAATCGAATACCCCAGCGAGTATTCTCTTTCTTCATGGAGATAAGTTCGTAGTTTTCAAAGAAATTCGCCACTGTATATTCTCAGCAACTATCTCTAGGTGCGAATTTTGGATCCCTAAGTTCTTTGGAGTAAAGAGATCCTCTACCAGCACCACGATTAGCGAACTCTAGCATCAGACGGATGCAGTCCCCACTTAGTTGGAAATGGCTCGCGAAAATCCCGGATGAGCGAGAATTTCATAAAATAAAGGAATGTCTGGGTTATAAAGAGGAATAGGGAGACCTGCGAGAATTGACCTAGCGAAATTATGATTGATTGATCATCACAATTTTGATTGGAGAAAAGCTTGACAGAAAGAATTGATTTGGCATTCACCAGGAATGGGGGAGAGTGTAAGACCTTTATTAGCAAGATCTTTTTGGACATCTTGTAGATTCTTCTCATATCTATGACCACTTGGAGCCATGTTTGAATAAGAGTATGGGAATGTATAGAAAGTAAAAGATTGAAGGAAGAAAAAATTACAGCAGCAGAATTTGCAGAAGAATGACAGAGTTGCAGAGATGAGAGAATAAAAAAGAAGAGAAAGTAAAAAGAAAAGTGGAAAGAGGGGGAGAAGAGTATATAAAGAAAATTTACTTCTCGAAGAAACACCATTAAGACGAAGAGACGTGAGCGGTTGAAAGTAGCGGTTACAGAAGACGTGTCAAGAAATAAATGGAAGAGAGTACGTGTGATAAATGTGGAATATGAAAAGATAAGCAGCTGCGGCATTTCTTACATCATTCTCTACTTTGCAGAGAAGATATGAGAAGAGGAAAGATGTAGGATCAGAATCTCGCAACAATTATGTCTCAGCGAAGTTATCAATGGTGTAGCACAATAGCGTCGCAGAACAATTTCAGAAACGACGTCAGCAAGGATCATGAGAAAGATGTGATAGTCTTGCGAAAATTAGAGAGCTTACGAAATTAACATTTATAAGGTTGCGAGAATGTCGCAAACCATACCCGAAAATAAAGGACAGATTAGCTGTCATCCATTATGTATTTCCTTATAAATAGTCATTCGAGTTGTAAAGGAGAGAGAGATCTTTTTGAGTAAGAAACAAGTAAATAGGAGAGAGAAAGTTCAGAGCAGAGATCATTCTTGATTTCTTTATCTTTCTTGTAAGAACATTCAGAAATTAATCAATAAAATTAAGAGTGTAAACCTAAAAATGAGCTAATCAATAATGAAATCATATGAGTAGTGTAGTGTAGGATTTCCTGCAGCTACAATGGTAGTTTGGTTTTTAGTTGCATCAATTCACTTGGTTTCGTATTGGGGCGAAAATGATATGGACGAAGAATATGACAATTCGTGGGAGAATTTCTTTCAAGAAGGGGAGGATGATTCATATTGGTATTTATAAAATACCATTTCACCCTTTTTATTATGTTCTTGGTTTTACCAATTTCTTTTAGGTTATTTCCTAGCTTATCCTTTCTCTCTACTATATAATGTAAAACCCTAGCTCTCCTTTGGGGGCCAAGTTTGGCTTTGTTTAGAAAGTGGTGTAAGAACCCTAAATCCTTCCTAAGAGAAGAGCCTCTAACACTTTGTTATTTCCAATTTGTAATTGGGTAGAAATTTCAATTTGTAAGAGATGCATCTATTATCTTCTAGTTTCCAATCTTAGAATTGGGTAGAAATTTGAAGATTATTAGAGAAGAAACTCAAATCTTTGTATCTTCCTTGTTCCAAGGATAAAAGAAGCATCATTTGAAGGTTGGTTACTTTTATTTCATGGTGTTTTGTTATAATTTAACATCCAATTTCAATTATAAGTATTACTTTACATTACATCATAACTAGAAATACAAGTTTTCAATCTTTTTAGAAAACTAATAGTATCTTCACCTAGTTCCCCAAGGGTAGTGAATGCCAGAATACCAAACCCATATCCGTGGGAAATGCATTTGTCGAGATATTTGTTGCGTATACGAAGGATTGTATTGGTTAATGCACGACCAGGCGTAAAGGCACAATACCACCACCAGTGAAGGGTGAGACCCCCATGATATCGAAACAAAAACATCTTGAACATTCTCCCAATTGTAGACCAAAACATCTGCAGGCCGCAATGCACTGTCATTATCAGACAGAAAACCAAGGCACACCTCTTTCCTGGCCGAAACTCCAGCTCTGTAGCATATATCAGCAAAAACATCTCTAACGAGATTGTGATGGAACTTAAGCCCAACATCACTTGTGTAGTGTAGAGCGTGATCCCTGAAGATGTTGTCAAATAACGGGATACCGAGCCTATAACAAAGTATGAAGCTAAATTGTCTAGGCCCTATGCCTTAGTTAAGCCCAATGATAGGCACGACAATTAGATAGTCTTGGGCATGTTTGATTTTATTGCATTGCAGCAAGGTGGAGTCACGGTCTGCCATTGTGAACTTGTTAGACAGCTCTTTCGTAACAACGATAATAATTTAAATAATTTTTTCAATTTAAATATCAAAATTTCTTTTCAATAAACTTGTATTTACATTTAAAAAAGCTAATTACTAATATCACATTTATTAATTTACAATTCTTTTATGTGGTTATTATTAAAATAT
This sequence comes from Papaver somniferum, assembly GCF_003573695.1. Lineage (NCBI taxonomy): Eukaryota > Viridiplantae > Streptophyta > Magnoliopsida > Ranunculales > Papaveraceae > Papaver > Papaver somniferum. The sequence goes on along the minus strand of NC_039367.1, from coordinate 127,597,711 downwards.
ACAATATTTTATTATTAAAAATTAAATTAAAAATTATTTAAATATAATTTTTAAGAAAATTCAGTGATTTAGAAATAAATTTACTTTTTCTTATTCTTATTATTTTATTTTATTTTTCTAGGTCAGGAATAAATTTACCAGTAAATGATATATTAATTAATAACTTTGTAGAAGAAATAAACATTTGAAAAATAAAAATGAGGCAATTATCAATTTCATCCGTAATCATGCCAAACATATAAATTTAGATGAATGGAATTCATTTTCTTGGTAGTTGGAATTTCCTAGAATTCAAACTCCTTCCATCCAAACACAATGGACTTGTCCGGGGATGTAGGCATAACTCGCCGAACCACGTTAAATTCGTGTCTTCTTTATCTATCTTTAATTCGTCATCTAACCCAATTTTACATCATCATCATCAAATCAATCGTGTTTTGTGTCTAAAAATATTTCTTTTTATACAAACACGAGTTATTGTATTGTAGTGGTCACCCTCCGATGGATTCGAGATGGATTCGAGATGGATAATGGTTCACTAGCAATGGCTAGTTGTAAACCCTGGTATTTCAGTGACGTATAGTTGGATACATATATACATGGAAGATACCCAAAGTTTCCTGGCATATTAATTATTGAATAGATGCACGTAATAACCAGCACCGCCACCATCAATACCTTGTCATCATGGCACGGGTAATCCACTAGTAATTGACAGTGATAAATGAACATTGATACAGTAGAACCTTTTTATATTAATATTCTTGGACTCCACAAAATTATTAATATAGGGAAGTTATTAATATAGACAGGTACCCATAAAAAATGTAATAATTTAAGTTCAATGTATGAGCAATGTGTTTGTAGTTGTATTTAGATGATATATATATATATATACATTTTTATAGTTCCAATATACAAGTGCATGTTTATATTTTGGAATTTGTAGTTCCAAAAAGCTTTAAACATGCTCGACAAGTTGGAAATATTTTGGCTTCAAGAAGGGTCTATGTTGATGAGATATTACGCATCCACAAGTTAAAAGATGACGTAGTAATCCAAAAAATCACTTTTTTTTCTCAAACAACTATAAATAAATATTTTGTTTAATCATATATTCAATGTAACTAGACATATATTTTTTAATATAATATTAATTTTATTATTTGGATGTAAATTCTTTAAGGCGGAACTGAAAAAAATCATCAATATTAAATTGGAGAGATTATTACTATTTCTCAGTGGCCCAAGTTGGGACCATAAATTTTTATCAATATATAGAGGTTATTAATATATGTAGAGGTTATTATTGTAGTTTTGCTTGGTTACTTGGAAGGTATTGTTGCTGTTGCTTAATTACTGTTGAAATATGAAAATTAATATCAAGTTTTCAAGGTAAATATGAGTTCTTATTTTTCTTAACAAGGGTTCTAGGGTAGGCTATAACTACTTGACAACCATAAGGTGGTTCAACCTAACCGATTGAAGATGAAACCTATATGAATGGAGGCATCATGCCTCTCACATTGTCCCTCCATCAATATAGCTTCCCTTTTTGCCATTGCCATGGTGTCAGCAGACTATATGGACGTACGTAAGTAGTTTCATCATAAAACCCTGTAATTCTCCCCCACCTAGACAACACCACCCTGGGAAGTGGGAATCCTAACTGACTCAACCGTAACAGCGCTATAAGAATTAGAAACCAGTTTTATGTTAAAGAATCCTCTATTTTTTCCCCATTCCAACCCCGCAACAATCGCAAAACCCTCTTTTATACTATCTCTAGATTAGGTGAAAAACATTAAATACATGAATGGCAACAAAACAGGAAAGAATGCATTCTCAGCAGCTATAATTACTTTAACATACAAAGATTGTTTTAAGTAGAAATAAGGCTAACATTCATCAGCTCTGAACAATTACCCAAGTCTTAGCTACTTAATACTTATCTCTCTACCCTTTATAAGTATCGAAACAACCTTAGAGTCTGTATCAATATCTTCAACTTATATCCTCATTAAGGTTCAATGGAAGATTTAGAGTTTTTGTCAATTTTTTCATCCTCAAATGGTTTCAAGATGGGAATGATTAGTGTGCTCATTAGTATGGCTGTATCATGGGTCTTCCTTCACAGATGGAGGCAAAGGAATGTCAAAGGCCCCAAAACATGGCCTTTCGTAGGTGCAGCAATCGAACAGCTAATGAATTATGATAGAATGCATATTGGTTAGCCAATTTGTTAACGGAGTCGAAAACAGTAAAGGTCCCTATGCCATTTACCACTTATACTTACATTGCCGACCCTACGAATGTGGAACATGTGCTTAAAACGAACTTCAATAACTACCCAAAGGTAAGATTACCATGTAAACAATTTAGTGTCTTTCTTGATTATATATTTTGTTGGTCATTAATAAACAATTTAGCGTATTTCTTGATTATATATTTTGTTGGTCATTAGTAATTGAACGTTTAATAATCTTTCTGAAGGGTGAAGTTTATCATTCATACATGGAATTATTGCTTGGAGATGGGATTTTTAATTCAGATGGAGAGATGTGGAGGAAGCAAAGGAAAACTTCAAGTTTTGAGTTTGCTTCTAAGAATTTGAGAGATTTCAGTACCATTGTTTTCAGAGAGTATGCAATGAAACTCTCAAGTATTTTATGCCAAGCATCGGTCAGAAACAAAGAAATTGACATGCAGGTATATATGTCAGTATGTCACAGTAACTCCCTAGTTTACATTTCTGAAAAGAACAACATAAACTGTTAACTTACATGAACACTTCGTTGAAGGTTTCTATATGTCTGTCAGGAACTATTGATGAGGATGACTTTGGATTCCATATGTAAAGTGGGATTTGGTGTAGTAATAGGGACTTTGGCTCCTGAACTACCTGATAATCACTTCGCTCGAGCTTTCGATACTGCAAATATCATTGTTACCCTTCGATTCATAGACCCTTTATGGAGAATCAAAAGATTTCTTAAGGTGGGGTCTGAAGCGTTGCTTGATCAAAGCATTAAAGTCATTAATGATTTTACATACAGTATGATTCACACAAGAAAAGCTGAAATACAAGAAGCTAAAACAAGCAACAAGAATGGTAAGGTAAGCAAATCCATGTGTTCTTATATCGAATTCTACTCCGTACTAACCATATGTGTTTGGCATATATAAGATTGCCTCAACTAATTCCTGCTCAATCTAATCAGATAAAGCATGACATATTGTCAAGATTCGTCGAGTTGAGTGAGAATCCAGACAACAACCTAACTGACAAAAGCCTTAGAGATGTTGTTCTAAACTTTGTAATTGCTGGGCGTGACACAACGGCAACAACACTGTCTTGGTTCGTATACATGATGATTGTGAATCCTCATGTTGCAGATAAGTTGTACCATTACCTGAAAGATTTTGAAGAGAACCAAGCAAAAGAGGAGAAAATATCTTTGGTTCCTTATGATCCAGAGGACCCAAAATCTTTCGCTGAAAGATTAGCACAATTCGCGAGTCTATTGACTTACGATTCACTAAGAAAATTATCATACTTGCATGCAGCAATCACTGAGACACTTCGTTTATACCCTGCTGTACCCCAGGTACGGCATTAAGAGACGCAAAAAGAAATCTTATTTCGAGAATGCAAGTTATTCGTACTTACCATAGAACATATCCACGTACATGCATATACAGGATCCGAAAGGCATAGCTAAGGATGATGTCTTGCCAGATGGAACCAAATTGAGAGCAGGAGGGATGGTGACTTATGTGCCTTACTCTATGGGCAGGATGGTTTACAACTGGGGATCAGATGCAGCTTCATTTAACCCTGATAGATGGTTTAACCAGGAGGGACTCTTTCAAAATGCTTCTCCTTTCAAATTCACAGCATTTCAAGTAAGAATTTCTCAATGTTCTACAGATATTAGCCAATAAATCAAATCTTCTTGATTTGTTTGACAACATGAAGAACTACAAATGCATCATGATACATGTGCCTTTTGTTTGTGCAGGCTGGACCAAGGATTTGTCTTGGGAAAGACTCCGCGTATCTAGAGATGAAAATGACACTTGCGATCTTATGTAGATTCTTCAATTTTCATCTGATTCCAAATCACCCTGTTAAGTATAGAATGATGACAATTTTATCAATGCAGCATGGTTTGAAGCTTACGGTAACAAAAAGGTCTGGTTAACTGATGTTGTGATCGTTTAGCAAATAACGGTGACCGACTTGCAATACCGTGAAAGATAAGGTTCAATTAGAGTTTGGGTCGATACCAAGAACCTCATACGTAGTAGCTAGAGTTGCCAAAAACTGGTTGATCGATGATTAACTGATGATTGTGGTTGTTTGGTTTTTCTTAGTACTGATTAGGTTCTGTTTACCTGATTATGGTATCTTATTATTAATGGTGAATGTAAGTACTAGTCTCCAAGCATAACTTCTTCTTTTTTATCTTTTATGCCATCATTTTGACGATCAAATCAATAGTTTTCCGAAAATTGCCTAATCATCACCTCAAAATCTCCAAGGATAACTTGTTGAGCTGTTTCTTGTAAGCACAAGTGAAACAGCGCAGCAATATCACTAACTTACATTGTCGTGAACTCTTCTTGAAATGCCAAGATCCAAAGTTACAGTTATACTCGAATAGATCAGGCTGATGGCTTGGTTTTTCTTTGTTGAAACTTCATTCGCTGCCGGAAATCGAAGAGCTAAAGATTGATTTCCCATTTATGTCATGCCAATAACTTATTCTGGTTCCATTTTCAAGCTTGTATATTCAATTGGATTTAAACAGATCAATATATTTAATGATGCCTTTCCAAATGCTACAGCCATAGGGATGTTTCAAAGGGTTGGTGTTCCAATCAAAATGATCCAGGGCATACTTTCGAGATATGAGTTGCTTCCAAAAAAAGTGTTGTTATCATTTTCCAAAGTTTCAAAGGTGAGGAATGATTTTTTTAGGGATCATGTTTTTTTTTTGAGGGGATCATGGTTTTATTAGGCCATCTTCCCTATAGTGATAAGGGGTGTCTTAAAACGTTGAAATGACTAACCTACCCTTAACCTAATTTAATTTAAAACCAACCTAATAACCGCCTATATATACATAACCACCACCTCCTCCCACCACCACCGCCCACCACCACTGATTACCACCACCACCACCACCACCTCCGATTATCACCACCACCAACCACCGATTACCACCACCACCGCCCACCACCGCCGATTACCACCACCACCACCTCCGATTATCACCACCACCAACACCGATTACCACCACCACCTACTCCCACCACCACCACCACCGCCTATTTAAGAAATGTAACAACATCAATGCAATCACAATTAAGTTCTGTTACATGATAATTTTATCGAGTATAAAAGACGCCAGCCGCAACCTGATTCTGCCATGGGACCACTCCAGAGGTATTTTCCAACAACCCCTTCACTTTAATTTGATTTTGATTGCTTCAATCGAATAGAAATCATCAAAATAAAGTTTTAGTAGGAGTTACAGAGCCATGTTCGGTTAGGCCGATTTTCCAAAAAACCCTAGTTTACTAACCGAACTTCTTGAAAATGAAGAACACGAAGAACAGTTCGGTTCTATTGGATTTAAAACCAAGTCACCGAACTCTCTGTTCGGTTGTTTCGCAAAAATTTTTAAAACTACAAAGTAACCGAACTCCACCCTTATAACCGAAAAAAACAAATCCAGTCTAACCGAACTGTGTTGTTGTGGCCACTATCTTGAGTTCCAAAATAACCGAACTTACCCAATAGAGTTCGGTTTTTTCGCAAAAAATTTTAAAACTACAAAGTAACCGAACTTAGACAATAGAGTTCGGTTGATTGGCAAAAAATACTTTTAACCGAACTCCTTGTATTAGAACAACATAAGTTCATAAGTTCGGTTCCTTCGCAAAATAAGGATATCACCGAACTTTAGTTTACGAAAATAATGAGAAGTACACAAGTTCGGTTCGTTCGCAAAAATGTTAAGTTTTCTTTGTAACCGAACTCTACCTTTGAAACTTCGTAACCGAACTCTACCTAATTCGCCAAGAAATAAATTTCGTAGTAACCGAACGTTTGCCTAATTGTATATATGCATATATAAGCCCAGTTCGGTTGATTCGCAAAATATGTTGAAGTTTGCGAACCAACCGAACTTCTAACACTAGGTTACTTTTAACCTGCAGTTCGGTTGGGAACTTGGTTGCGTTAAAGTTTGCGAACTAACCGAATACACAATATGTACCCAAATAAATTGTTAAGTTCAAAGTTCGGTTACCTACCTTTTTATCCTAGGTAACCGAACATTACACTGTACGACCAAAACCTCCATTAACGAGCGAGTTTGGTAACCTGCGTGTTTGGAAAACGTAACCGGACTACACTTTCAGGTGTGTTCGGTTACATGTTCTTGACATATGGTAACCGAACTGACCCAAATCTACATAAAAAATTTCATTTTTTTTGAAAGTTTGGAGCAATTCAACCAACATTATCTAAGTTTGAAGCACACCTGGGTACCCAAATACCCTTCCTCCGGTTGTGGTTGGTAAAATCCATCGTTTTTCATGTTTTTCTTCTTCATCTTCTCTAACTTTACTCTCTCAATAATTCTACTTCTTTAAAAAAAAACCATCTGATTTTTTAATCTCACTAATTATCTTTAACTTAATCATCTCACTAATCATTACACTAATTATTATTAACACTAACTAATCATCACCCAAAATTAATCAGGAGGGTAATTTACTTCTAATGTCTTTACCCAAAATAAAACCATGGTCCCCCAAAAAAAACCATGGTCCCCAAAAAATCGTTCTTTATCAGCAACGCTAAGTTCATGTAGTGCAGCTGTTTTATGCCAAGACCACCTAGCTATTGTAGAAATTGACGTCTAATCCCATATTAGTTGGGATTTAGACATTCTAGTCCTGTCTCCTCAAGCCCAGTACTAGGAGATCCAAATATACAAAATTTGGTATGAGTTAATCCGTTTACGAACGATTCAGTCCAAAAATGTTTTTTTATTATGGGAAAAATAACCCTCAGTACAAAATCGCGTCACATTTTTTCTCTAAAATATTTCATAGTCCATTACAGAGCTTCGCAGCTAAAATCGATCTCTAGGTTTTAGATGGTCACCCTATTTCAGATCAATTATCCTTTCGAATTTCTTTGATTTCAATCTCAATTTCTTGTGTATCTCGATCTAGTTTCTACGAAACCCTAAATCTCAATCTCTTGTCATTCTCGATCTAGATTCTCTCAAGACAAATTCTTCTCTAAAAATATATTAGGTTTCATCGATAGATCAGTGGAACTACGATTCATAAATTGAGTTTAAGAACAATTCAATCTCCATCATCAAAACCAAAGTTTGAGTACCAATTAGCACTTGATTCCGTAAGCCTGAATCCGACATCATCGACAGATGTTCTTGAAGAATTAGCTTGAAATTGACGTGGAAGGTCGATAAAAACACCAACAACAAGTGAATTTTAAGATTTCATCAACAGAAATGCTTAGGGACAACAATTACTGATTGAATCCTAATTTGTTCCCTGTCTACATCACCGATTAAGTTTGCTGCTACTCCATCTTTCACTCCTCATTTTAATAGATATGATTTGTCAGATTTACATTATTTCCAATTTTGTTTTTCTTTATATGATTTGTTATTTGTTATTTTTTATTGTTGATTTTTAATGTTTGAGATTTCTGGGGAAAATTTTCAAAACAGTGATATCAATTTAGTTAGTTACTTCCGTAAGACAAAATATATATGATTACACAGTTGTGGTTAATTTTGGAGTGTAGCATCTCCATAAATTCATTTCTCCCCCTGGTACAGAACATCTCTGTGTTGTTGTTGTTTTCCCCAAGTTTTAATGATGGAAAAGTTAGTGGAAGCTACAAAATGTCGACTCTGAGAAAAAGAAAATAAGAAAGAATAGTGAACTTATGATGTTGATTTTTGGTTCATAATTTTGAAGGAGCATCATGGGTGAACTCACAAAAAATCCAAACAAAATCTAATGTAAGATCACAAAGAACTGTAGGGGAGGTCAGCTATAAGAAAAGGAAGAGGAGTAGGGTGATAGCAACTCATTTTAAGAGTGACAAGATAAGTTACAGCAGCAGTGGTAGTGTTATTAAGATGAGAGGACTTTATGTATCATCACTACTAGTTTGTATTATGTCCCTAGATAAAAGAAAATGACCACATATTTATAACTCACATGACATTTTTTATTTTTAAAGTTTTCATCCTCCATTAAAGCACCCCTGCAACAAACTTTTTCTTTTACGTCTATTAGCTGCACTACTAATATAAGTGGATGTAATGTCACTTCAATTTTTACTTCTAAATCTAGTGTGTAAAAACAAACTCACATTTTTTCTCCCTATTAGAGAAAAAAACCAAAAAAATGCAAAAAGTATGAAGAAATAATTCCCTATAAAACTCTATCATTCACAAATCTTCCTTGGTGTCTTCTATATCTCATCTGTTTCAGTGAAATGTCAAACACTTTGTTAAGCTGCCACTGAATATAGGAGAACCCAGCTCAGGAGAGATGTGCGCTGTAGTGGGATACATACTAAAATTAATGGATGTTAATACTGTGAGTATTTCTTGCACTGTCCTTTTTTACTAATTATGTTTTTTTTAGATAGTGCCTACGACCTACCATTTATCCCGAGTATGAATTGGAGTTCCTATTTGTATCTATGTTTTGTTAGAATTCATTTTTTTGTGCATCTGGCATGAATGACATATCTTCTAAAATGATCAAGTCAAAATATAAGATCACGTCCGAAAAATAAGTCACGCTAGTTATAATTAAGAAATACCATGTGAAAATGCTGGGCTGGAAAATATCTCATGAAAAGTGAAAGACCTTGATTTAAAACGGTTTCCTGATAACATTCTGGAAATGATGATTGTTAATGTGTACATAATTATACACATGTTGATAGTTAATGTGTATGTAGTTGTATACCGGTTGATTTTTAATGTGTACATAGTTGTACACATGCTGATTTTTAATGTGTACGTAGTTGTACCCATGTTGATTTTGTGTGCGTATAAATTTCTACCCCTTTATTGTCTATTGATGACCTAGTTATGTTAATGCAGGTTGGCTTGTGTCCCCACACTGGTACTAATGATATAATAAGAACAGCTCGATGAGTTTATTATTTTGATCCCAATTTTCCTTGTTTGTTTTTGCATTGTGGATTTTTGATGTAGTGGTCTCATGTCCTTAAGCATGTTAGGATCGATTTATATTGCATGACTGATGTAGGGTTTACTAATGGACAAGTCGCATCCTCTGAGTAGGAGTGATGTTTAAAATGTAGTGGGTGTTTACATATTCTCTTCAAAGTAAAGGTGTACAACTATGTACACCTGTTAGATTTTTAACGTGTACATGATTGTACACATGTTTTGACTCTAAGATACTTCTTTTATTAAAAGTTTATTTGAAAATATTTTCTTGTATTACTTAATTAAGAATTTCTTTAGGTGAGCATGTCTGGCTGCTTAATGACGTTATTATTCTCCCAATTTTTTTATTTAATATTTTTTTTTAAAGTTATGAAGTTTTGGTTTAACCACATGATATTTCTTTTAACAAACATTGAGATTTTAAAACAATCCATCAGATATTGTAAAGATTGAGTTTACAGATTTGGGGTAAGTGACAAATGTGAAGATGATCTTAGAAAATACAATAGGTTGGTTTGGCTTGCTGGTTAATGACCAACTGCATATCCTAGATTTTACTAAAAAATGTTTCGCAGGCTTTAAGGACTGCTTTCACTTAAGGTTTTCATGTGTACATAATTATACACATGTTTATTGTTAATGTGTACATAGTTGTACACATTAATAATTTTTTAATTTCCTGGTCTTTTTCTTAGCTCCTTTAGAGATAATTCGAGTATCAACCATTACATTGATGCCGCATTGTACTTTATCAAAACTTATGAGTTTTAAAATCACTCATTCTTGTTGAAGTTTTTTATGACATTGCAGTAGCTCCTCTTTTTGTTTACAGCCCAATCTTAGTAATTTTTTGAAAAGTAGCCTTCTTTGTGCATAAGATTGGAATTATCTAGCAAGATTTTACATCGAATTTTTTTTTCTGTGTTCAGCAGAATTCCTGCATTGTTTTCAACATTGTTAGATTTGTATTTCGCTTTTCCGTCTCGATAAGTGACGGATTTCTTAGAAAGACCAAATCTTGCATTTTTCCTTTTGTGACCCATGTGCCTTACACCTGCTTCACTGACTATGCTTAAATCTTTCCTTGTATTCTTCTGGTAGTATTTGCAAAGATCGAACCACACTAAGTTTGAAATCTTACTCAAATTGGCAAAACAATGAGCACAATGTTGTATCATCTTTCCCATTTGGTGACTTAACTTTGTGGATAGTGTTTTGTGTGATTCTCTATAAATTTTGTAATCCAACTTCAACAAAATAGCGAGTCTGGACTGAAGTGAATTTGATAGTTGCACCTAATGAATTTCAGATAGACATATGTTTGGATCACATCTTTGGGTTGTTCTTGTAGTTGCAGGAAATCCTACACTACACCCCTCATATGATTTCATTATTAATCAACTCATTTTTAGGTTTACACTCTTAATTTTATTGATCAATCTTTGAATGTTCTTACAAGAAAGATAAAGAAATCAAGAATCACCCCTGCTCTAGACTTTCTCTCTCCTATTTACTTGTTTCTTACTCAAAAAAGATCTCCCCTCTTTCTTTACAACTTGAACGACTATTTATAGGGAAGTACATAGTGGATGACAGCTAATCTGTCCTTTATTTTCGAGTATGATCCGCGACATTCTCGCAACCTTAGAAATATTAATTTCGCAAGCTCTCTAATTTTCGCAGGACTATCACATCTTTCTCGTGATCTTAGCTGACGTCATTTATTATATTCTTCCTGAAATTGTTCTGCGACGCTGTTGTATTGTGTTGTTGATAATTTCGCTGAAATATTGTCGTTGCGAGATTCTGATCCTACATCTTTCCTCTTCTCATATCTTCTCTGCAAAATATAGAATGATGTGAGAAATGCCCCAGCTGTTCATCTTTTCATATTCTGCATTTATCACACGTATTCTTTCTTCCGTTTGTTTCTTGACACGTCTTCTGTAACCGCTGCTTTTCAACCGCTCACGTCTTTTCGTCTTAATGGTGTTTATTTCTTCGAGTAAAAAAAATCTCCTTTATATACTCTTCTTACTCTTCTTTCCACTTTTCTTTTTACTTTCTCTTCTATTTTTATTCTCTCATCTCTGCAACTCTGTTATTCTTCTGCAAGTTCTGCTGCTGTAATTTTTTCCCCCTTCAATCCTCTTACTTTTTATTCATTCCCATACTCTATATTCAAATATGTCTCCAAGTGGTCATAGACATGAGAAGAGTTTAAAAGATGTCCAAAAAGATCTTGCTGATAAAGGTTTCACACTCTCCACCATTCTTGGTGAAAATGCCAAATCAATTCTTTCTGTCAAACTTTTCTCTGATCAGTATTGTGATGATCAATCAATCATAATTTCGCTAGGTCAGATTCTCGCAGGTCTCCCTATTCCTCTTTATAACACAGATCTTCTTTTATTTTATGTAATTCTCGCTCACTCGGGATTTTCGCGAGCTATCTTCCAACTGAGTGGGGACTGCATCCGTCTGATGCTAGAGTTCGCTAACCGTGATGCTGGTAGAGGATCTCTGTACTCGAAAGAAATTAGGGATCCTAAATTCGCAAACCTAGAGATAATTGCTGAGAAATACACAGTAGCGAGTTTCTTTGAGAACTATGAACTTATCTCCATGAAGAAAGAGAATACTTGCTGGGGTATTCTCTTAAAAAGGAAAGATAACATTGATGAAGCCAAAATTCTCATGCAAGATATTGACTGACATTCTGGTAAAAACACAACTCCTCGCCATTCCAAAGATGATAAATGATGTGTTTTTCCTTTAATGCTAAAAGGACCCTACATTGCTGGGTCAAATGTTCTTCCTGCGAATCTCGCTGCTTATCAACCTTGGGTTTTCTCTTGGCCCGAGAAGGAGAAAGAGGTATGTTTCTTACCATGTAACTCACTTTATGTTTCTTTATTGATTTTTATTATTCTGTTCGTTAACTCTTGCGACATTCCACAGAACCAAAAACTGAAAGATAGTTATAACAGGACTGGGAAAGCTAGTACTCTGTTAGCTCTTTGCTCATACACAGATGAGGTAAGAAATTTTCTCTTATGATTTTAAACTGTATACTGTTGCTTCCATTTCTTATTTCTATCTGTGTGTGAAGATTATTGCTGAAATAGAAGAGCCTGTTGATATTGCGAAGACTGGTGATAAAGGTAAAGGTGCTCTTCGCAGAGAAAAATCAACTGCTCCTCCTTCAAAGAAAAGGAAAGTCCGTTCTTCTTCTCCTTCAAATATTCCTCCTCAAGAAAATTTCGAAAGTGACAAGGATGATGAGGATAATGATGATCTTGTCGCAAGTGAAGATTTTCCACCTGAATCTTCTATGGCTAAGCTCTCTGGCCTCTTTTCTGATTCTCTGCAAGGAATAGGAGATAACCAATTCGCCAACACCTGCAAGGCTCTCGCTACACTTTGCGATGTCCCTTTACTGGATGGTGATAGTTCTCTCCGTAGAGTTTCTAGATCAGTGACACCCGACTTCTTGCATTCCCTCAATAGTCTGGTATATTTTTATCCCTTTATTTCTTTATTGTCACAACTCAAAATTTCTTTCTATATTAATATTTTTTATATTTTCTCGCAGGATGGAAAAGCTTCTTTTGTTGTTTCCTCAGACCTAGAGAGAAGACGCGAAAATCTTGAAAAGAAGAATCTTCAATTTCGCACAAAGAATGAAGAATTGGAAGCTGAAGTTAAAGGTTTTCGCGAGAAAAATAGACAATTAGAAATTGATTCTTCTTCATATAAGAACAAAATCTCTAGCCTTCAGCAAGCTAATAATCAGCTTTACGGTATGTTACTTTTCTCTTTTCCCTTCATTCATTCATCCTGTTGTTTTATCTTATTTAAATGATCCTTTTTGCAGACATTTATGGTCTTTCTGATGAAGCTACCCTTCTTCGTTCATTTCCTAATGCCTTGGATAATGATACCCTTCTTGAGCGTCTTAACAATTCCTAAATAGCTTCTCAAACTGGGAGTATTATGTGGGATTTATTTGCGAAATTTAGATCTAAGCTCATTTAGAGAAAGAGATGAAATTCTATCGTTTGAGAAGGTTACTAACTGCTCTTATTTACTAATCTTTTGCTTCTTATGAATTTTCATCAAGTTAATAATTGATTGTCTTTTGCTCGCAGATTCTGAAAATAGATATCGTGAAAAGATTGAAGAACTCGAAGCTGAAAAGGAGGAACTCGCAAAGAATCTTTCTTCTTGCAACGACAAGTATTCTAGATTAAAGAATCAAATCAAGATCACTGTTGAGAATTTTAAGAATGATGCTATGCATTTTCGTAATCAAACTATCCAAATGGTTTGTGATGATCATAATATCCCACAGTCTGATTAACCTTGTCTCTTAGAAGAAATCCCACAAAATACTCCCAGTTTGATTATCTCTGATAGCGAAGCTGACGATGAAGAATTTGATAGTGATGGAGGTTCTGATGGTGATGAAGATTCTGACGCAGACTAAGAAGGGAACAAGTCTGATGAAGATAATGAAGGATCAACTAAGAAGTAGTCTTTATTTCTTTCTTTGATTCTTTGTAATACTTGTACATTTATTTCTTCTTTCTGTATATTTGTGTTTCTTTCATTTTGACCTGCATTCATTAAAACAATTCTTCTTTGCAGTACAATTAATCAATATAATCGTTAATTCTTGAATCTTTGAGTAAATCTATCATATGGAGATAAATAACATTTTCTAATTTCATACATTCCCATACTTGCCTCTGTTATTTGAATCCAAATGAGAGATTTCATAAAAAAATTCTTATTTTATGTCTCAATTTCGCGGTTAATTATGTATAACTTCGCAATCTTATGCGAAGTGAATTTTGATTCTTTTCAAAATCTCATTCCTGTGTGGTCTTATTTTGCCTTCCTAATTAAAGGTCTTATTATGCCACCTCTTGTCATTGCGACAAAATCGCAGGACGTCCTTGCACTTTCATGCAAAAACCCATTGATCTTGCCTTAACATTTTCTTTTGTATTATGGCCTCTTCAGGAATGTTGCGACAATATGACATGCCTAAATATTCTTGCGAAATTGAAGCCCCATGACATTGCCGTCTTGCGACGAAATCGCAGGACGTCTTCGCACTTTCATGCGAAAACCCATTGATCTCGTCTTATCCTTTTCTTTTGTATTATTGCCTCTTCAGGATTGTTGCAAAAATATGACAAGCCTTAATATCCTTGCGAATAAAAAGCCTCATGACATTTGCGTCTTAAGACACTTATCAGCTCCCTAATGGAGGGTGCCGCCCTTATCTCCCCCCTGGTTTCCCCTTCAAGGAGGCGTACTTCTACCATACAAGGTTAGCTCCTCCCATCCAGTCTTAACAACAACCAGTTGTTTTCGCAGCCTCTTATCCCTTTTACCTATAGGGCTTATGGTTACGAGACTGCACCCTAAGTGGGGTTTTCTTCAAGACGAGTTCAGTATAAGCCAAGACTTGTCAAGAATGGCAAAGTACGCTTCAAACGTCCCTGGCACTCTTGACTCAACCGTGTACCTCAGTGCCTTGATCAGATCTGCACCCCTTGGGAGAGTCCTTATTACCTTAGTTGCCAACTTAAGTCATATGCTTAAGATGAGAATCCAAGGTGCCTCTCCCGGATGGGCTTTATTGACCCCAAATCTCCATGACTCAGGTTCCGGTGGCGGTATAGCCTTTCCCTGAGCCATGAAACAGGTACCCCCTTATATGACGTACTTTAGGTCTTACATTTGCCTCTTGCGAAATTGCATTCGCGAACTAGGGTGTACGCCATAAAGGTTTGCCCCTTTCATTTTTGTCATTTTTCTCTGATTGTCTTTTTTAAAATTCATTATCTCTGCGAGGGTCTCGGAAATCATCATACTGTATCTGAATTTCGCAATCTCAATTTTTCCATTCAATCAAATGTATTTTTGAGAATTTTACTTATTGCGAGAGTATCGCAACAACTTAATCATTCATACATTTCTTGTTTTTATTATCTTTGTCATTCTCTGCTTTTTTATTATATTCTGTTATTGGTTCCTTGGTAGTGGTATGTTCATCATTTTTATTCTAAGCTAGCATTAGTTTCGCAACATCTCTTCTCCTTTCCTTTCGATTGCATCCACCATCAACCTCTCACTTCTTTGTGTATCCTTGATTTTGTTTCTCCAGTTTTCCTTCTTGTTTGCTCTTCATTCGCAAGATTCTATCTCAGTTTCGTAACACCTCTTTCCTTCAACCCAATCTCCCTTTATGATTCCTACACCACTAGGGTGAGGGAATTTGATGCACTGGTGGAAAGTTGAAGCTACACCTAGAATCCCATGTAGCCAAGGTCGACCAATTAACGCATTGTAGGGTGATTCTATATCAACGACACAGAATAAGATTTCGGAAGATATTCATTTCAATGGAATTCGCATAGTAACCTCCCCTTTAGGCTTGTTAGCAGTACCATTAAAACCATATATCTTATATGTTGATGGTATAAGATCATCATCTCTTCCAGCCATGGTTTTATAAGTATGATAAAATAAAATGTTCACAGAGCTTCCAGTATCGATTAGAATTCTATTAATTGCCCATGAATCCTCAGCTTCATCATCCTCATCTTCTTTCGGTTTTGGATTAATTTCTAATTTTACTACCAATGGATTGTCATGCACCTCTTCTCCTTCCGTAATTTCTTCTGCGGTAAAAGAAATGATCTGTTTCTGCCATTCCTCTAGTGGCGAGATTTTCGCAATATTCAAAATTTCTCTTCCATCATTATCTCTTGCGAACACTCTACTCAAAACATTATCATGAAAATATTCAATTGTCTTATATGAATGTACGATAGAGTGACAAAATAGATTTTTTGCTTTTGCACCAACTTATATGAAGAATGTTTCATTCTTTTTCATCGTATTCACTTTGTGAAGCTCTGGTGGTGGTGCCAGTGGTTGATATTGTGGATGCCCTACCATAAAGTCGTTTAGTTTTCCTTGATCTATCATTCTCAAAATAATTCTTTTTACATTTCTGCAATCATTTGTTGTATGTCCATGAAAATGATGATAAGAACAAAACTCATGGCTTCTGTGGTTTGGAGGTGGTTCCGTTCCCATGTTCTATGGTGTTGGTATATTTTCCATCAAGATTATAGCTTCCCATATCTTCTCCACACTTGCATTTAGAGGTGGCATCTTGATTTATTCTCATACTACCTTGTGACCTCCTTGTCCTCTATTATAGTTTTGTCTTTGACCTCCATAAGTTTCTTGTGGTTGATCGAGTCTTTGAATCTTGTTATTTCCACCACGATTGTAGAAATTTCTTTTTCTTTCATACTCTTCTTGATCTCGGCTTCCCATAGCCACCAGTTTCTGTTGATTGTTACTCGTCACCTTCTCTTGTTGTACTTGTGAAGTATTCGCTACTGTGTTTATTATCTTGGGTAATAAGCATGCATTCTCTGTTTGTGAGCTGGTGTTCGCAACTGGATATGATTCCATTTCATTTTTCCTTTCATCTAGAGCAATGTATTCTTCTTGAAGTTCTCGCAATTCAGTCATTGTGATCGTATTCTTGACTCTGAAAATTTGGACATACAATAGGTTTGTTGCAAACATAGCATTGATAAATGATAATATAAGATATCTATCTACACGGCCAGCCATTTCGCTACACATAGTTCTCCATCTTTTAGTCAGGTGTTTCAAACTTTCGCCAATCCTTTGTTTTAATCCAAACACATCTTCTATACCAGGTCGCGAGGAATTATTACTTATATATGCCCCAAGAATGTAGTCTGCAAATGATTGAAGGATGTTATTGTGTTCTTTGGTAGACCTTCAAACCATTTTAACGCCTCTCCTGTTAAGCTGGATGCGAAATATTTGCACAATACGGCATCATGATTTTCCCATTGTAACATGCACCTCACATAGGCTTTAATGTGTTGAATTGCACAAGTTGTTCCATCAAAAATGCTGGTTAATGCGGGCAAATTGCATTTCGGTGGTATTCCTCCTAATTGTACTTCCCTTGTAAATGGAGTTTTCGCAGCTTCTTCTATTGCTTTCCAATTGTCTTCTGCCTACTTCTCCTCTATTATTTAGCATTCCTCTCATTTCTTCTAATTCTTTCAAGATTTGTTTATTTACACCTGAATCTTGATCCATTGGTCTTTTAATTTCGCCTCTCTTTCTGCGTTCAGTCTATCTTCTCTCGCGAAATTTTGCATTTCTTCTTCATTATCCTCATCTCGTCTTCTTCTGCGATTCTCTTCTCATCTCTATCTTGAATTCGCATATGATGATGCCTTTCATTTTCCCCTCCATGATTTTGTTCATTTCTTATCAATTCCATTCGCTGTCTTTCAGCCATCCTCTGTACTCTATCATACTCCTCATTGAGATTACCGTTATTCCGGTTTTGTGTACGCCTTTTTCTCGATTGTCGTGATTGTTCTGGCGAATTGTCTCCTGAAGCTCTTGTTCTTCCATTTCCGCTCTCAATCTTTCACGTTCGCAGATTAAACGTGCTTGTTCAGCATAATGTCTTTCAATTTCTTCTTCAATTGTCTGTTGATTTCTTTGATTTTCTCTTTCATGTAAAATTCTTCTTCCTTCCTCCGATTTCCTTCGCCATCTTGGTCATTTCGTCCCTGACGTTGTCCGTTCTCTTGATTTCCACCATTTTCCCATCATCAAAAGTTTCATTTTGTGGAACGTAACGATCATCAGCTCTTTCTCTATTTTCGCGATATTCTTCATTAGGATTTGATATTTCTTCTTGAATATTGTTTCCAGCATTGATTGTGGGTGAGTTTCGCCTCATTTCTCTTCTAGTCGATCTTGAATATGATTTTGTACTTCTCGATCTTCTATTTGTAGTCTTATATTCTCCATCCTTAATTCGTGATTTTGCCTTGTTAGATTTGCACGTTCTTCTGCCTCAGCTCTTCTTTCTTCATGTATTCTTCGTCTCAACGTTTCTAACGCTCCAATTTCCTCATCTCCATGAATTATTCCTTCATCTGCTTCTTGATTTCTCTTCCTGTCTATAATTTCTGTTTTGTTGCTCTTCTTCTACTTCTGCCGAATTTGATTGCCAAGTGTGTACTCACCCTATCATAATCTGTATTCCTCCCTTGAACTAGTGTTTGTTGAATTGGTGGTTGAATTTGATTTTCTCTATTACTTCTCATTCTAGTAGATTCTCCCATTTCACTTCTTTCTCTCCAGCAATTCTCTTGCTTCTTCTAACAGTAGTCGGTTGTTCGGATGTATTTCTTCTTCTAGCCATTTATTCAATGTTAACAATATTGCAAGAAATTATGGAAAATTCTTAATCAATCACTCTAAATTTTCACAAATCTCAATATTAATTTTCAGCTTTTTCTAGAATAATCTTCAATCATTCCCTGTTTCTAGCGCCATTATGTAGTTGCAGGAAATCCTACACTACACCCCTCATATGATTTCATTATTCATCAAATCATTTTTAGGTTTACACTCTTAATTTTATTGATCAATCTTTGAATGTTCTTACAAGAAAAGATAAAGAAATCAAGAATCACCTCTGCTCTAAACTTTCTCTCTCCTATTTACTTGTTTCTTACTCAAAAAAGATCTCCCCCCTTTCTTTACAACTTGAACGACTATTTATAGGGAAGTACATAGTGGATGACAACTAATCTGTCCTTTATTTTTGGGTATGATCTGCGACATTCTCGCAACCTTACAAATATTAATTTCGCAAGCTCTCTAATTTTCGCAGGACTATCACATCTTTCTCGTGATCTTAGCTGACGTCATTTATTATATTCTTCCTGAAATTGTTCTGCGACGCTGTTGTATTGTGTTGTTGATAATTTCGCTGAAATATTATCGTTGCGAGATTCTGATCCTACAGTTCTCTAATTGTTAAAAGGACTGATCTTTTTTCGCAATTGCTAGGTTTCTTGATGGGAACTCCAAACAAGGGGTAAGCAAGCTAATGAATTCCGATGAATATCCACAATGGTCTCCCCAAGAGTTTTCATCTGATCCTAACCTTGATTTTTTACGGCATACTCATGGTCCAAAGCGAGGGGAGCCACGACGTTTTACTTTCATACAGTTCAGTACCAAAGAGGTATATCATCCATTACTTTAACTACTTTGGATCCTTATAGTGTGTACATTCTTTATAGGAAGACTGGAATGCTTGAATAGAAATGTAGTACAGAGCGAGCAGGTTCGCATAAACTATAACTAGGGTGTATAATCTGGTGTACATGTGAAAAAATGACTTCATAAGCTTATTCTTGCATAATTGGTGCACATGGGAAAAAGATACAGGTTGACTACTTCAACCCGAGATTTCTTATGTTATATCGTTTTGTCCTCGATACAGGTTGACTAATAAACCAACCTCTGCAAATATGGATATTATACAACTAGAGCTTGGCATGGTTGATATTTTGTAAGTCTGTATAGACTAGAGTGGCAGTCTGGCTATCATGGATACTGGATTTTTGCAGACGCGTACATACATGTACACCAGTGTAAATTAAAAAAAATATATAAAAAAAAATTATATAGTCATATGGGTACTCTTTTTGTAGATATCGGAAAATGCTTTCCAACTATATAAAGTTTGTGAATTTTGGATGTGGGATTTGAAAGATAAACTGTTTTTATTTATTTTTTTATATTATTTAAAATTACTGACATCATCATGAGTCATTTTGGGCTAAACTGTAAATATTTGGACTAAATTATAAATTAGGAAGGTTATTTGTGTACTTTTAATGAAAAATGACTAATTTGTACCTAGTTGAATGGGTCAGTACTAACTAGTATATTTGGATGGGATTTTGGACTAAACCGTATTTTTCCCTTAGCTCTTTGGGTATCACAATATCTTCCCAGGCCATAGGATGGTATCTTTTATCGTCACCGTCATCCCACGGGAAGTTACCCATAATCAATTAATCAATCAATAACCTAAACACCCAACCACATCTCTCACACCATATCGAGAGTTATGCTTACCTCCCCTCCCATTGGTCGGTGAATAAAACTCTCGCTCCTGATTGGCTTAAAAACAAGTTAGCCCTCTTACATTTTGTGGCTGACAATTTCTAATTAAATAGATTTGATCTGATGCTCCAAATTTGGTGGTTGCGTCCACCCTCTTTGATATTGGTAGGTAGACGAAACCCTTGATTTTGATTGGCTGAAATTTGTTAAAATTCTTACACCACGTTTACATGATATTAATAAATCCGAATCGTTAAATCGAATCAGTAATATAGGGTCAAGATATTTTAGGGCCGTGAAATATAAAAAAAAGAAAAACTTGATTTCCCAAAAATAAAAATAGAAAATGTGACGCATATTTAGTGAATATTTCAACAATATTTGAAAGGTTTAATATTCGCGAATCTATGCCCAACAATATTTTACAAGATTTTTTTTTACTAATTTTCTCTAGGATTTAAATCGAGATACTTTAGAATATTTTCATTACTATATTTTAGTTGAAATCTGAGAACTTCTGAAAATATGTTTTGGCAGGCATATTTACTGATTCTTTCATTGGCAGGTAATGTTAAATTTAGCAAACGAGTAATTCTTTTATCGGCAGCTGATGTAAAAGGTTGGAAATTTTGTGGAGTCTAAGTTTTGTCGATTCTATCAATGGTTGATGGTAACATTGGTAAGTAAGTACGTTTAATAAGGTAACAAAATCCGTGAATGGTTAAATATAAAATCCTATTATTGGGTTTGTAGGGGGATGGGACTTTGGGGGCTTAAATTACTAAGTGGAACCTAAATGTTATAAAAGTTCAAAAACACCCTCAATCATTTTAGCTCATTAACCTTCTACCCTTCCATTAACTAATTAAGCTAATTAAAAAAAAAATCATGAAAGAAAAAAAAAAACTGAAAATCATTAAAAGAAAAAAAAAACCGTCCCCTCACTCTCTTATTTCTTTCTTCTTCTTCTCCTCACTTTCTTTTCTTCTTCTTCCATTCTTCGTTTCAAACGATTAATCGTTGATTCAAAACAAATTCGTCGTCGATTAAATTCATTGTATAAAACCATGAAACCTAAGGAAAATCTAGGTAAATCTGCGTTGAATCCACCTCCTTCTGAAGCAGAGAAACCAACTTCATCAAATGAAGATGAAACTGAAGATCAAGAACAAGTGAATGAAGGAGATGCACCAGCCGCCGAGACTCCTGATATGACAACAATAAGGTATGAACTGAAAGCCCACTCTTTATTTTAGCGTTTTGTTGATTATTCAGTAGGTTTCGATAATTTTAGGTCTGAAAAAACAGTTTCTAAACATGCTTACGGCTGGGAGTTCTTGTATTCCCAGCCGTAAATATGCCTCACGGTTGGGGTCTAATGTATTTCCAGCCGTGTATATGTTATACGGTTGGGATATCTAAAAACTCCCAGCCGTTTTTAAGCTTTACGGTTGGTATATCTAAGAACTCCCAGTCGTAAAGTAGTCAATGCGTACGAGATGGAGAAATCCTATCCGCAACAAGTTGTATACGGCTAGGTTATTCCTAGTCGTATATTCTCCTGTGTTCGAATTTTTTTCAGCGGTAGTGTTTACGTCTCGGTCTTTCTATCCATAACTTTGTTTCCTGACCGTGATGTTTAGTTTCCTAGCCGTTTTTAAATTACGGCTTGATTTTCCTAGACGTATGTGTTACTGTGCTGAATATTAAACCAGCTATATTTCCACGTATAGGTTTTCCTATATGTTATTTGTTTTTCGGCTAGGTCGATTACTAAATTTCCCATCCGTAATTGTTTTTGCGGGTGGAACAATCCAATTTTCTTAGCCGTTTTCAGTGTCACGGTTTGGTTGTGTCAAAATTTCCCAGCTGTTTTTGCTTATCTACTTTTGGTTTTTGGCCTTGTTTGTCTTTGAACAGAGCAAAAGAAAAGAAGAAGAAAAGATCACAAGAAGTAGCACCTCGTTGATAGACACATTTATGTGTCTAATATGTCTCAATTGTATGTATTATTAGTACTCGATTTTCTATTTATTTTCTTATTTTGTCTTTGTAGGTATTTTTAGAGAAATAAGCTCTTGCGGCAAAATTGGCTCGAAAAGTGGTGTTTTACACCCCAGGATAAAGTACTAAAGGCACCCAGGAAACACCCCGGAGGAGTGTTAAAAGCGCCCCAAAAATGTGCCGGAGAAACCCCAGAAAAATTACTATTCACGCCCAAAAATTACTATTTGCACCCCATAAGGCAAGTGCTAAAGGGACACCCGTAGAGGATTAGGGGGGGCATCTTCTTCCCAAAAATTCAACAATGAATTTTGGCGGGAAAACGGTTCTCATCTACTGTGTGATTTTTCGATCAAAGTTTGAAGGAGTTCTGGGTAGACTAAAGGGCTGAAACTTCATGGGTAGTTGTGATATGTCCTAACAAAGCTATTATGGGTGTTTGTTTCGATCTAATTTGGCTAGATAACTTGGTTTTAATCCAAACAGGGAGTTAGAGGAAAAACATGAGCTTGCACGGGTTGTGAGGAATTTAAACGTGTACTGCACGTGTTTGGAAGAGTTAATCGATATTATGTAGCGTGAAGAAGGTATAGAGGGAAATAAATACAGCTGCATGCGCGTGGAAGATCAAAAAATGGAAACTTTGGCCGTGGAGAATAATATTGATAAATGAAGATTATTTGGGAGATATGGCGTGATTAAATGAGGATTAGGAGTATAAATATATTTATCAAGGTACAAGAGATGTGTGTCGAGAGTTTGGGGTCGAGAGGAGTTCCAGAGAAGCAGAAATCAAGAGTTGATGAAACTCTATTTCTACTGCTGCTGCTGATAAAGAACACCAAGAACACGAAAAACAGACTCGCAGGGACAGTCGTTTATAAACAGTGAAAAAGACTAACGACGGTGGGTCGTAGAACTACAGTAACAACATCACTCCTTCTCTGTCGTTTATTTTGGACCATTCCTGTGGGTCGAACATTCACTGTTTTATTATTTCATCTCCATTTTCATCCTTGTAAACACCCTTTGAGCAATAAAAATGAATTTTGAGCGTGTTTTCAATATGCGGAGCTAGAACCCATCACTGGGACGACGGAGGAAGCTGTTTTTCACCCATGTGGTAATTCTATTTAATTTCTTTATGACTATTTGCACTATTATAATTGATTTATGATTTTTCTTGATTATTTGTGATTTACATATAATTCTTTATAAAATCTACCTTGGCAAAGATTTAGAGTCGGTGTTTGCTATTTTATGAGCTTTAACTGTACGGAATTAAATATTGAACTGCATGAATGTGAGAATTGGTGGAATCCCGAGTCCCAGTAACTCTCTTCATCTTGTTAATATTTTTATATATATAATTTTATTAAATTTAAAAAATCCGCTTTCACAAGTCTTAGAGTTCGAACCTTTTTATTACAATCTCATAAAAAAATCTTTTATCAAATGGCGCCGCCGACGCGGATTTGTGCTTAGGTAGAATTTTTAGGTTTTTTTTTTATTATTCCATTTGTTCTTTTTACGTCTCTTTGTGTGTGTCTTTGTATTACAGGTTTGAAGTTGGATACCAAAGACCTTGGAATCAAAGCTTAAAGCTAAAAGAGAAGGAAAAAGACAAATCAAAAAAAAAAAAGAGAGAAAAAAAACAAAAAGAGAATTATTATTATTTTATTTTTTTTAAGAGACTTTCCATTTTTTTGTAATTATTAGTATTTTTTTATTTTTTATTTCTTTTATTTGGACTGGACAATCAGGACTTTTATTTTAATTTTAAACCCTACGGAAGGGTTATATATATAAAAAAAATTATACAAACTGTGTGCAGGGAAGGACGATGATTACGATATCGTCTCGGCCCCTCAGGTTCGCACACTGACACAGGAGTCAGTGGCCCGAGTCGACTTCAGCGGTTCATCCCCCGTCTGGTACGGGAGGTAAGTCTTTCGGAACACCCGCGAATCTCCTGCAAGCGGGTTTATTGTATTCCTTAAGGTGAATATTTGTTGAGGACTGAACTGGCTGTTTTTAATTTCCTAGTAAAGGGAAAGAACTGGCCATATAAGATAAGGGTTCAGATTTCATCATCGTTTCTTTCTTGCCCGGCTTAGGAAAACGAAACCTAACGCGAACCTAAGCCTAAAATTTTGACTAGAAAGAGACCTATAGGGTAACGAGCTTAATAGGAAAATCTTTCGAAATATATTGGTTGTTATTTAAGCATACTTTGAAGTTCATGAAGATTTCTTTGAGTTGAATGCGTGATTGCGCCGCCTTGAACCGGTGAGGCTTTGGGTATTAAAGCTCCACTGAGCTTCCCTCGCCTCGATTCAACTTGCTTTAACTCGGATTGATTCCAAAGGGGTTTGATTAAATTGTAATGAATTCCCTTTCGAAGGATTAGAAGCTGGTGTAGAAACAATCTAAGTGGAGCCATCATGCTTTTGGTTTGCTAGATTTTATAAGTTTGATTTGGTCGAGTCAGCCTTATTTGTGATTGTGTAGAATTCCTCTGTAGTTTGTATTTTTAGGGTGATGAATCCTTTTCAGGAGACGCCACCTGAGATAACGTTGCGAGAATATAAGCTTAGAAATTCTCATTATCAGGAGACGTCATCTAAAATAACTCTTCGTGAATATATGGATGGGAAACGACATTGGAATGTTCCAACGGTAAGCGAGGAATCACCTCTAACGATCTACGAGAAGTATTATAAAAACATACCACCTAGTTTGGAACAAAGATTGAGAATTCTTGAATTTCAAAAATTATATTATGATGATGAGGATAGTGATGATGAAGAATCCGAAATATGTAGGCAGAGTAGTCAGGAATTTGTTTCTCCAATTGAGCCTTATAACGATAATGTTATTTCTAGTTCAAATCCAAATAATTTTAATAATTATTCAACTATTCAAAAGGACAAGGATATGACTAGAGATACCACCGTTTTAGACGAGGATTACGAAGAAGATAATGGTTTAGAGGAACGAGTTTATTCTGAGAATATTGTTTTAGAGTCTAGCGATTTAGAAACATTAGTCTTAGACGAAGAACATGAACTCGTAGAGATTTTAAATATGAGTGGGAATGCATCACCTGAGTATAATTTACAAGAAGCAATTGACCATTTTCAGGATTCTGGTGATCTAGAAATTAGGGAAATTGTAGCTAGTCTATCTAGAGACACCCAAAATTCTAAGTTTGGGGGTGGTTATCATCCATGTGCTTTCACTCTTAGAAAGGTCCCTCACTTGGGACTTGACATTTGTCCCTCAACCATTTTACAAGATTCTCTTCATACACGTTTTCCGGAACCTAATGATGTCCTGAAAGAAGCTTAGTCGTTAGAAACCCATCCTCTGGTTGATGTGGTTTGCGCAGGCTATGATCCCCAGATTGACTTTGTTTTCCCACCAAATAGTTTCCTTCCAATTGTGGGAACGTATATATTCCAAATGTGTCTAATATTAAGTTGTGAGACTAAACCTAAATGCTTTAGGAAATTAGAATCGACACATTTGCTTAAGAATGACCACTACTCTCATTGTGGTCAATTTTGTAAGTCAAATCTTATCGACTTAGAGGATCCTCAGTTATTAAGGTTATTATTGTATGCTTCTAAGATCATATTTGAGTTTTTCCAGACTCTAGGACCTAAGGATTCGGATCCCACCTATGAAGAAAGGCAGCCAATGAAAATATTTTATTTAGACCCTTTCACAGAACCTGAACCTGAACCACAATTAGATATAAATTTCTTAATCAGGAAACTAGGTAAGGGCTTGCTAGTCTTGTTCATTTTCTTGGTTCATTGCAGTTTCCTTTGGTCAGCTCTATTTAGTTTTGAAGACCCACAGTTATTTCGACTGTTACTTTTTGGTTCGAGTTGACTAATCCTTTCCTAAGTCTGGATGAAGACTTTAAACTTAGCACTTCTTGGGAGGTAACCCATTCACACGCAACACGGTAATATCTTTCCTTAACTCTTTTGCTTCAAATGGTAACAGTTTCTCCTTGTTCATGCTTTTAATATTATCTTTAGAACATTGAGGACAATGTTAGATTTAAGTTTGGGGGTATGGGAGAAACTTTTTAGTTGCAATAATTAAACTCCATAGCCTAGAGATTTATGCCTATTAAGGTTTGCACTAACCAATCTAAGTGGATGGGAACATCTTGGTTGTAGGAGTTGAGGAACCAATCTGATTAGATGGAAACATCTAGAAGAGTCTATTCATAAAAGCACAGAGCTCAGGTGTTAGAATTTAAAAAACATGGTAGTTTCGCCATATCTCGTGATGGAAACATCGAAAAAATACTGATTACTTCTTTTTCTTTTTACCTTTTTACCATTACTAGGGTGAAATAGAGTGACTTAGATACACTAAAAAAAAAAAATTGAGACTAGACCATCAGACCAACCGGAATAAATTCAATAAAGTCAACCACTAGAACCCTTGTATATGCCAGTTGGCTTGACCTAGATCTAGGATTATCGGTCACTGGTTCCCTTGTATATGCCAGTGTGTTGATATTAGTCCAGACCAGTATCTCAGTCCATTAGAATAGGTTAACCTTAGTTAACATCATCTACGTTTTTCTACATCCGTCTTCTTAATCTATGCATGTGATTGGTTGACTCCGGGTTATGATGTCCAGAAACTATCTGAGTAGAGCTCTGTCACTTTATATGAATTTTAGTATGCTTGAGTGCAAACTCGTATACACCAATTGGAATTTCGCATCAGGGTACTTCCTCCTATAGTCAATGATTGTATGCCAACCAAGGAGATTTTTTAGTGCCTTCCAAGGTTCTGCGTAGATAGATGGGGTCTGGAGTATTGGTTTTGTGGGTACACCTCTGGAAAACCCTCCCGAGACTAACTCGGTCACTAGGGACACCTAGTGAATTAGGATTTTATTTTCCATATTAGTTTTTCTCGAGGAATAGCAAATAATAAGTTTGGGGGTGTTGATAGACACATTTATGTGTCTAATATGTCTCAATTGTATGTATTGTTAGTACTCGATTTTCTATTTATTTTGTTATTTTATATCTTTGTAGGTATTTTTAGAGAAATAAGCTCTTGCGGCAAAATTGGCTCGAAAAGTGGTGTTTTACACCCCAGGATAAAGTACTAAAGGCACCCAGGAAACACCCCGGAGGAGTGTTAAAAGCGCCCCAAAAATGTGTCGGAGAAACCCCAGAAAAATTACTATTCACGCCCAAAAATTACTATTTGCACCCCATAAGGCAAGTGCTAAAGGGACACCCGTAGAGGATTAGGGGGGGGCATCTTCTTCCCAAAAATTCAACAATGAATTTTGGCGGGAAAACGGTTCTCATCTACTGTGTGATTTTTCGATCAAAGTTTGAAGGAGTTCTGGGTAGACTAAAGGGCTGAAACTTCATGGGTAGTTGTGATATGTCCTAACAAAGCTATTATGGGTGTTTGTTTCGATCTAATTTGGCTAGATAACTTGGTTTTAATCCAAACAGGGAGTTAGAGGAAAAACATGAGCTTGCACGGGTTGTGAGGAATTTAAACGTGTACTGCACGTGTTTGGAAGAGTTAATCGATATTATGTAGCGTGAAGAAGGTATAGAGGGAAATAAATACAGCTGCATGCGCGTGGAAGATCAAAAAATGGAAACTTTGGCCGTGGAGAATAATATTGATAAATGAAGATTATTTGGGAGATATGGCGTGATTAAATGAGGATTAGGAGTATAAATATATTTATCAAGGTACAAGAGATGTGTGTCGAGAGTTTGGGGTCGAGAGGAGTTCCAGAGAAGCAGAAATCAAGAGTTGATGAAACTCTATTTCTACTGCTGCTGCTGATAAAGAACACCAAGAACACGAAAAACAGACTCGCAGGGACAGTCGTTTATAAACAGTGAAAAAGACTAACGACGGTGGGTCGTAGAACTACAGTAACAACATCACTCCTTCTCTGTCGTTTATTTTGGACCATTCCTGTGGGTCGAACATTCACTGTTTTATTATTTCATCTCCATTTTCATCCTTGTAAACACCCTTTGAGCAATAAAAATGAATTTTGAGCGTGTTTTCAATATGCGGAGCTAGAACCCATCACTGGGACGACGGAGGAAGCTGTTTTTCACCCATGTGGTAATTTTATTTTATTTCTTTATGACTATTTGCACTATTATAATTGATTTATGATTTTTCTTGATTAGTTGTGATTTCGTTTGATGTCGCATGCTTAGTCTTAGGTTCTTTTGATGCGTCATGCTTGTGATTTACATATAATTCTTTATAAAATCTACCTTGGCAAAGATTTAGAGTCGATGTTTGCTATTTTATGAGCTTTAACTGCACAGAATTAAATATTGAACTACATGAATGTGAGAATTGGTGGAATCCCGAGTCCCAGTAACTCTCTTCATCTTGTTAATATTTTTGTATATATAATTTTATTAAATCTAAAAAATCTGCTTTCACAAGTCTTAGAGTTCGAACCTTTTTACTACAATCTCATAAAAAAATCTTTTATCACTCGTAGTGACCCGACTCCGAAACCTCGTCACGCAAAACCATTAGGTGCAATCGCAAGGAATGCAAGTGGAGTTGTGACTGCTGGAGAAAATAAAGATGGAGGAGATGGAGTTGGAGCTGGAAGTGCTTTAGGTAGTCAAGTTTTAGTTCCCACAGATGGAGGAAGTGAGATTGGAGTTGTTGTTACTAGAGGAACTGAAGTTGGAGTTAGTGGAGGAAGTGAAATTAGAGTTGTTGTTACTGGAGGAACTGAAGTTGGAGTTGCTGGAGGAAATGAAGGTGTACTTTTTGTTACTTGAGGAACTAAAAGGAAATTTAGTGCACCGGGTGAACTTAGTGAAACAGTTAATATGGAAAGGAAAATTAATTTGGTTCGTCTGAAAAAATAAGTTTGGGGATTCTAACTGCAAGACTGCTAGCAGAGAGGTGGTGATGGACGCAGAAAGATCTAGACATACGACTATAGCTTACTTGTTGCACGCTCTTGGGACCGTCTTTTTCCCCGATTTCTCAGGAAATAAGGTAAATGCTTGTTATTTGCAGTGGTTGAAGACTCTCAGTCTCGATCCAGAAACAAACAAGGTAACTAGGTACTCGTGGGCCATCGCCCTCCTTGCTAGTGTATTGGACAGTCTTTGCAAAGCTTCTAGATGGAACGAAACAAAAATTACGGGATGTGTTGCTCTTATCCAGGTATCTTTTTGTTTTAATATAACAAATTTTTATTTATTTTACTTTTATATATTGGTTTGTGTGTAATATCTTATTTATAATTCCTTTTTTTGCCGTAGTCATGGGCTTACGACCATTTTAAAAGCTTGAGGCCTACTCGGGATACAAAATGAGCTCTAGAAAAACCTACAGGAGGAAGATACCCCTTTTGAGGGACCCAACACAAGGCTAAAGAGACGGAAATGGTCGAAATGAGGAAAATGTTGGATGCTTTGACAATCGATGATGCGCATTTTGATCCATATTTGAAACTTGATGAGGATGGAGAAGATGAAGCCGGTGATAGAGTATTTTCTGATATGGCGACCAATGTGGGACCTTTGTTTCATGAAACTGGGTTCGTCATTTTACATCCTCGTAGAACGCTCCGCCAAATCGGTATTGTCCAGAAAATTATACCTGAAGAAACTCCTTTTAAACCGAGCGTCGCCAACTCCCAATTTAAGGACAAAGATGTCAGATTGAACTATGAAACAACACCGTTGATCAAGCATTGGAATGCTCATTCCCAAGAAGTAAACCAAATGAGTAGAAGACTGCTTGAAGCTTCTCATGGGACTTCCGAAGCGGATGCGAATTACATGGAATGGTATCAAGAGTGGGCTCATCCTTATGTGGAAAAATTGTATCCGGAGGCGCAAAGTCATTTCAAGAATGCAGAGAAACAGAGTTCAAAATCAAAGACATCAATGAATGAACAAGAAGATTGGGAGAAGATGGTGGTAAGTACACTACTAATTATGTTTGTATATGTTTTTTTTTAATTATCTATGAATAATTAGAGTATGTGTGTTTGATATGAAAAAACAGGTCGAACGAGTTAATTGGGTGGTCAATGACATCACCCGTATGATTAATTCGGGTGAGAACTTAACGGTACCGGAACAAAGATTACTCCGCAATAGAGTTAAAGGCATAATAATCCCTGAGAAAGCAGGTTTATATGCTTATGAAGAGGACCGACCAAGGAGAACTAAAAGGGCTAGGTCTCCTTCTACTAACGACGACTCGGACACTCCCCCCTGTGAGCAAGTTCAATCTAAGCAAGGAAAAGGCGGTCGAGGTGGTAGAGATGAAAAAGGTGGACGTGGCCGAGGTGAAAAAGGTGGCCGTGTTGGAACAAGTGCAAAAGGTGGC
This sequence comes from Papaver somniferum, assembly GCF_003573695.1. Classification (NCBI taxonomy): domain Eukaryota; kingdom Viridiplantae; phylum Streptophyta; class Magnoliopsida; order Ranunculales; family Papaveraceae; genus Papaver; species Papaver somniferum. Next base: position 127,567,010 of record NC_039367.1, on the reverse strand, counting down.
CGTGCTGGAACAAGTGCTCGAGGTGGGCGTGGTGGAGGTAAAAACACTCCAATTCAAGGTGGCAGCGGTCGAGGTAAAAAATCTAGAGTTGTAGAACAAGTTGTGGAACATGAGCAACAGGTTGATTTGGATTCGTTTATGCGCTCGTCTTCGGAGGAGGCATCAAATGAAAGTGAATGACTATTTACTCGCTTTTTATTATTTTACTTCATGGTTCTTTTATTATCTAAGACTTTGTCTATTTACTATTTTTGTTGTTTGGTTATGGATTTGGATGGATTGTTTTTTATAACTTTGCATGTATGAATGAATGTTGGTCTTTCCATTTGTCTAATCTAAGAAAACTGAGGAAAAGATCAAGATTTACTAATTTTTTGTGCACTTTCGGCTAGGTTGATGCTTCACATAACCTTTCCGAAAATGCTTATAATTCTTGTCAAATAAACTTGCACGGTATTTCGGTTGGAAATTCCCGGCCGTTATCAGGAAAACGGTTAGGAAAAGCAAATGTCACGATGTTACGGTTAGGAAATACCTAGCCGTGTATTTCTAGGGAGACTCAAAAATAAAATGAGTCTTGGTTACGGCTACATTTCCGGGCGTGTATCGTATTTGCGGTTAGAACTCCAAACCGTAATTCTGACATAAATTTACAACTCTGATTTACGACTTGGTCGACCTTTCAAGTTCCTGACCGTAGATGATAACGTTTAGGAACACCATCCGTAAAAGGTTTTACGGATGGAATTTCCTGGCCGTATATCACTCTGATAACCCAAAAAGGAAATGGCTCCTTGTTACAGCTATATATACAGGCCGTAATTCTGAAAAAAATTAACAACTATTATTTACGGTCGGAAATACCTAGCCGTGAATCTGACACACCACAAACCCTGCAGGTTTATACAGAAGTACGGATGGGTCTACCTTGCGTTTTCCTAGCCGTAAATACCTATAACTTTGAATACCACATCATATCGGTTAGTTTTTTGAATTTTGAAAAACAGATCCGTTTGAAGATTGATCTATAGAAGGTTCTATTTGTTCAACCACTTATTTAAACTTGAAATAACTCCACCTCCATATAACCACCCATTCCAAAACAAAATCATACCTTCTACATCAATAATCTCCATCAAAACTCTTACAAACTCAATGCAATGTACTCAAAGGATAAACCCAACTTTACTTTGGAAGAAGACTTATCTCTTTGCAAAAAATTTGTACTATGCTATCCAAAGAGGGGAGAATAACGAAGGAAAGGTGGTTTACCAAGTAAATCGTATTGGAGTAAGATTTTTGAGAATTTTTGTAGTGAAACAGGTAACACTAACAACCGCGATGGAGTTGAATTGTATCTTCGATTTTCAGACATGCCCCAAAAGGTGGAAGAATATATGGCTTTACGTCGTATGTTCAACCAACTTCGACTTAGAGGTGAGACTGATGGAGAAGTCGTAGCTCAAGTTAAGAAGGAATGGAGAAAATGGAAAGATTATAATTTCAACTTAGAAGCTCAATTCGCCATCATCAAAGACTTCTTAATACATCGAAAGGGATGTTATTAAAACCAATTTTGTAATGGGGATCTATTAAGTATGTAATGGGTTTTATTGTGGTCTAATGAAAGTATTACTAATTTTCAATCGTAGTATGTATTCATGTTGAAAATCAAAATTTCTCATCTTACATATTCAATTACGAACGGGAACTACAAGAATTCCCGGCCGTAAAACAGACTCAGGAGATTCTGGGTAGAATAACGGCTAGAAGTTCTTAACTTCCCATCCGTTTTTATTGTGTACGGCTGGGAATTCTCCTCATATCCCCAACCGTAATAGCTTATTTACGGCTGGTTCGACATAATTTCCCAGCCGTAACGAGTAAAATTTTCAGATTTTTCTCTGATTTTTAACGGATTTGAATCGATAAAATTGATGTTGGGAGTTGATTATAAGGTTATCCCGAGTTTTGTGACGGAGGGTTTCATCATTTTTCTTCAAATTTTTTCAAAAAAATTTCACCAAAATCACCATTTTTCCTTCTTCAAAATCAAGTTTTGATTTCCAAAAGTTTAATCATTTGATTAGTATAATCCATTCTCTAATACTGATTATTAGCTTAATCAATTTAATTAGTACTAATCATATTAAGGGTAGATTAGGTATTACATAAAATACCATGATAAGGGGCTCTATGTATTGTTATTGCATGACCTCATAAGCCCCCAAAATCCAAGCCTTTTTACAGCCCCAATAATAGGATTCTAAATATATGTGACGAGTATTCCTTAAATACCAAAATTTCCTTTGGTGTCCGTGTATATGAACTATAAAGTATTCTGAGGAAAATCCAAATCATGATGTTTCCCAGTCGCCTCTCTCTTCTATGATTTGTGTTTAATCTGTAATTTTTCAGGCACGAAACTAATTTAGGGTTTTTCTTTTGGGTTCTGACCTGTATATTGCATCTCGGGTTTAAGATTAATGCTTAGATATTTAGGTTGTTTATATCGTTTGGTTTGGTCTGTTTTTTATGATTTCTGTGTTGTTAATGATCTATATTGATTTATAGGTTTAACCACTTTTTCTGATTTGTGTTCTAATATGTTATTGATTTCCGTGTTGTTAATGATCTATCTACAAAGTATTCAAATTACTGAATAGTTTACCTGTAATTGTATTGTTTATAAGAAAAAAAATTAGGCAGTTCTTTTTGCTACATTAACCATTGTAGACCAGATTGTTAGTATCATCAGCTGAAAATGATGCACCAAAACTGGTTGAACCAGTAAGCACCACAAAAATTTATCCATTTTTCGGTGGGTTGAAAAATATACTTAGCTGAAAATGTGGCTCCATAAGAGATTAAACTCTAATTAATTTTTAGTTTGTGTGTTTTAGAGAAAATAGTTGGGTTCACCGGTTCTGTAGAGAAAGAGGGCTTGAACTTTGAGGGTGTGCAGCAATGAAATTCATCACAACAGATTGGGTGATGCAGCACCATAAAAAAGGTTCCTGTCAGGCAATTCATACTTTCTTAAAGCTGATTTAAGGTGAATATATTCAAAAAATTCCCATTGGGGATTGCAATTTTTTTTTTTTGCTATTTTTTGATCCATTAATATGTTTTGATGTTAAAATGTCGTGTTTTATTGCTTATGCATGTGTGGCTGAACATATCTGCAGTTGAATATGAGAAGAAATGACAAGCACTGAATTTCGAGCATGGGCATGGAATGGAAAAGAATTTTTATGCAGTGGCTCGGTAGAAAAGTTAAGAAAGGAAATGGCTAATTCCAAAAAGAGAGCACGATCTTCGGTTGATGTTGGTAATGCAGGTCTCTCTTTATATCAAGCTGAATATCTAACTAAAAATATCCATTGAACTCAAGTCTTTGTTTTGATGAGTGTGTAGAGTTAAGTTAGTCTCTAAGTCCTGGTCTTATCATTGTTGGCATTTTACTTCTCTGCTTCCTTGCATGGGTATTTATACACATTCAATACATGGCGATCTACCCTACCACTTCTTTATATAAGATGAAAGACAAGGAAAATTTGCAATACTAACATTTCTACAAGAAAATATTTTAGTTTTTGGACATTTTTTCTTTTTTTTTTTGTCTCTTGAAAATTAATTTTTTTCTTTTGTTAGGAGATAGGAACCCACCATATACATGTAAAGTGGCCATAAACAGAATGAGTTAAATTTCTTATGTGGTAAGGACTTGGGAAATTGTAGTGTTAGGCTTAACAAACAACTTTTAACGCCGTCACACACTTGCTAACTACTTCTGTTACTCAGATGGTTTTACAGTTTGACTATGAGGAAAACACGCAGCTTTCTGTCGATAGAAGAAAATTGCTTAAACAGGTGTGATGGGTTCTTTGTTAATCATGGAATTGTGGTTGAACAGTAAGTAAGTTAAGGTTAGTCTTTTAGGCTTCTACACAATTTGATACCTCTCATGGTTCAATAAAGCATGAGATTTGCTTTTTGAATTTTAGTTAGGTGTCTGTGATTCAACCTTGCATATCATGGGCATAATTTGTAGGTTGCAGATGTACAAACTCATTGGAGCCGTAGGAATATCACTTAATTCGATGAGCATTAGTTAACTGCGGTTTTACTTGCTTTCAAAAGCACAATGACCCTACAGCAATTTGGGGCTACCATTATAAAGCATTAGATTTTGACGAATTATAAACAAAAATGATAAATTCTTATTGATATCATAAAGATTTATACATATAAGGAGGATGATGATAAGATAATTCTAGTGTTTTTCTCTTTTCTAGTGATGATTTTCTATTCTTGTTCTTGACTGAATTATTTTCAACCTGCCTCTCTCTTCACTATTTGAACCTTTATATAGCCGGTCATCATGGTAGAAGACAATTGAGTTCATGTGTAAATCTCTGTGAGTTGATGCCTGTCCATTTTGTCTTATTCGCCAGGCTTTGGGAAGATGTCGCTATCTATCGCATTGCAGCTTCGTGCTCTTCGTGTTGTGCTCGTCGTGTGGGTGTTCTCGTGTTGGTCCCCTTTGCCGCATTGTAGTACTTCTCCTAATTTCTCTCTTCGCTTATACCAGTAATTACTTTAGTGAGGGCGAGACTGTGGGTTAGTTCACTGCGATATTTCGCCCCTACATTTTTCCTCTTCTCGCGTTATTCTTCTGCAAGTGGAATAATGCGAGAATTCTTGGTAAATCTTCTTTATTCAATGTATCTCCGTGATTTACGCATATTTATTACACGTGTTGTCAACTTCCTTCTTTTCCGGCGGTGCGTCTTTATTGCTTTCCCTATATAAATACCAGAAGTGGTGAGGAACATTTTTTCATATTTCTCTTTCTCTTTAGCTTTTAGGGTTTTATGTGCTCTTCAAACTTCATGTTTTTTTATGATAGATTGTAGTATGCTTCTTCCTGCTGCTGTTGTATCACTTTTCCGGTAAATCATTGCCTCAGCCCTCCATGCTTTGTAATTTTCTCTTGCCTTATGAAATTCCTTATCTCATTTTGATGCTTTTCTTCTTTTGCAGGTCTAGATCTTGTTTTCATCATGACTGGGGGCCTTTTGCAGATGCGCTTTCATTCTTTGAGCATGATGGTATTTCCTCTCAGCTGTAAAATCCCCAATTTCATCCTCGGGTCACTATTTGGAAAGAGTTGTTTACCGAGCTTGTCAGTAGGATCGCTCTTCGGAAAGGGCTATCCACCGATCTTGTTGGAAGGATCTACTTCACTATGGTTCTCGCCCTGAGCTTGGAGTCATCTCTGGTCACTCTTCGGAATAGTTGAACCGTCGGGTCTTTTTGGAGGACTTATTTTGTTGCTCACGTCTTAGTTTGGAGTCGCCTTGTGGCGCTGATCCTAATTACTCCGGTGATACTGATCCCAGTTGCTCCAGCGGGTTTGATGTGCGGCTGGTGATGTGACTTCGCGTATGGAGATCTTAATCGCGTGTTTTTACGTGTCTTTGTTTATATTTTGCGGTTGCTTTCTGTATTCTAACCTTATAAACGAGCATGCATCTGAATAATCTAAATGATAAATTAATATTTTGATTGAATTTTTAAGTTTTGTGTGTTTCATGCTTGTGCAAAAATATGGTTAGGTATCTTCCAAGGATGTGGGAAGCACTTCTCACCTATCTGCCCTCGCTTTCTATCTCCGAGGAAGATTCTTAAATTTAGTATGCGAATGTAAATTTTGTTCATCAGCCTATGCTTTTAAGATGATCACATATAGACATGCGAGCATGCGAATGCGAAGATTATATAAACTCTGCGACTTCCTATGTTGACATATGTATAAAATAAGTTTTTAGAATGCGAACCCCGTGTGCGTGAATTGTGGTTGTGCTCTTAAGTCATGCTTTGGTTATTATAATATTTAAATCTGAGAGTTGGGTATACTTAGCTCGAGAGGAGTGTGTTTCTTTCCTTCCTAAATGTCCACTTGTGCTCCTTAGATTGCTTGTCTTCGTGTGATATTTATAGGTCTTAATATCCTCCTAGGTAAGGTCTTACTGCCTTCCCCACATAGAACTTTAAAGGACTTATGGCCGCCTTGGGTAGGGTCTTCCACCTGCTGGGCGACGAGATCTCAGTTCCATGTGCTCTTACGAGTCATTGGCCATCGTTCTCGCCTTATCAGTGTTAGTATTCTTACCTCCTCAGGTTATTCTGCGACAATGTACCATGCCTAGGTACTCCCGTGAGTAGAAAGCCACAATAAATTATCGTCTTTGACACAATCAACTCCCTAATGGAGGGTGTCGTCCATTTATATTCCCCCTGAATCGCCCCTTCAAGGAGGTCACCCCTAACCATATCAGTTGGGATCCACCCATCCGGTGATACAATGACCAGTGTTGTCGCAACCTCATGCTTTTAGCCTATGTGGCTTATTAGGTACAAGATCACACCCTAGGTAGGGTTTCTTTGGACCGAGTGTATCACAAGTTCTAGGCCATCTTCTATATCCACTAGCATGCTTTTACAACCCATATCGGAGAACTTATTCGCTGAGTGGCTCGTTCTCAGTGGCCTCCGATGGATAGGAATTTCGCCCCAATATAAGTAACTTTCCTGGGATCAGCAGCTATGACGCGCGTTAAGGCTTAAGGGTCTCCTCTTACACACTGTACAGTCATCCGGTCGCACAGTTTTGTGCGAACTAAGTTGACACGCCATAACTGTAGTCCCAGCTCCCTAGGTAGAGGTTTTAATAAGATCTCGCATCCCCATATTGAGGTCTTACGAGTAATATTTGTAGCTTCGATGTGTAGATTTTGATTTCGCCTTTGGCCTGCTCACTCGCTTTTTAAAAGAACTTGTTTCATATCTTCTGGGAACAAATGTCGAGTACATGAGTACATTGCATATCTTGTTGCTTCACGGGTAGTATTTCTTGAGATAGGTGTTATTCCATGGATGTGTGAGCGTATATTCTCCGTCCTTATCTGTTAGCTCATATGCTCCATTCCCCACAATGCTCTTCACGATATAAGGCCCTTCCCAATTTTTCGCGAGTTTTCCTCCTGACTCTCTTTGGTATGGTGGGATTTCGCTCAACACCAAACCTCCCACTTTGAAGTGCCTTGGTTTTACTTTTTTGTTGTATTCCCGCGACAGTCTTATGTGGTAGTTGATCATGTGCTGCAGCGCGATTTCTCTATTTTCTTCTGCGTCATCGAGTTTCGCCAATATGAGATTTGTATTTAAATTCTTCTCCCAAGATTCGCGCTTAGTGGTTGGTATGATAACTTCTGTCTACACCATATGTTAGACAGAAGGGCGACATTCCAGTAGCTTCCCGTTGCGTCGTGTTGTATGCCCATAGAGTGTTATGGAGCTGTTCGCACCATCCTTTATGATGACCATCGAGTTTTTTCTTCGAAATGTCTGCCAGGGTCTTATTAGTTGCCTCTGCCTGACCATTGCTCTGGGGGTATAGTGGAGTGGATTTTCCACTCTGGATTTTGAATACATTGAGTAACATGGCAATGTTCTGTCCTTCGAATTGCTTTCCATTGTCTGATACCAATTGTACCGGTATCCCGAATCTGCATATGATTTGTTAGAATATGAAAGAGAACAAATCGGAATCTCGGATGTGTTGTGTCGCCCTTGCTTCAACCCACTTTGTGAAGTAATCAGTTGCTACAATCAAGAATCTTTGTTGTTTACTGCCTGGTACGAGAGGTCCTAGTATATCCATGCCCCACTTCGCGAAGGTCCAAACACTTAACACGAAATTCAAGGTTCTTCCTGGTGTGTGGATGCGTTTCCCGTATCTTTGGCATTCTTCGCATTTAGTTGCGATATCCTTTGCAGATTCGTGCATGTGTGGCCAATAGTAACCTTACCCTATAGTTTTGAGAGCCAAAGACCTGGTTCCGCTGTGATTCCCAGCGTCCCCATAGTGTATAGCTTTCATAATCTCGATGCCTTCTTCTGGTGATAAGCATCTTAAAGTGGCCCTTGAAAGGATCTTCTGTATACTACTCCATTGCGTAGTTCATAATTTGTAGCTCTACTTTTGAATTTATGTGCCTCCAACCTATCGCGGGGTATCTCTCCATCTGGTAGATATTTGTGGATTTGGATCCTCCAGTCGGTCTTTCCAACGCTTCCAGTGTTATTTTCTACATTTATAACTTTTGCAGCACATCCTCGAACGTCGATTGATGGTTGCCTCAAACTTTCAATGCGAATGAATCTTGTTTCAGGGTTCACCATCATTAAAGTGATGAAGGCGAGAGCATCTGCATGTCGATTGTTTATCCGACCTATGTGTCTCCGTATAACACTTGAAATACGATCAGTGTATTGTTTCGCTAGTTGTGAATATCTTTGTAGCACGAGATCGTTGATTTTGTATCGCCCATCCAACTGGCGAATGACTAGCTGTGAATCACTAGTAAGCGTCTTCCAACCCCATTTCGACTTCCAATCTTAATCCGTGTATGACGGCTTCGTATTCAACCTCATTGTTCGTAGCTTCGAACTCCAACTTGAAACAGTAAACTATTATTTCCCCGGCTGGTGAGACAAAGACAATTCCTATCCCATTTCCATGACTGTTCACTTATCCATCCACAAATATTTCCCATCTTTTTGGGTTGTCCGCCTTAAGTAGGTCTTCCGGATTAGGAAGTTCTTCGTCGATATCCATCATTTCGCTCACGGGATCATCTTCTTATAGGGGAAATTACGCGATAAAATATGCTATTACTTGAGACTTTGGTGAGGATAAAACTTCGTAACTCAACCCAAATTGTTCGATCTGTGCATTCCACCTCTCGATTCTTCCCATTCTTTTGGAGGATTTTAACACTGAATCAATGGGTGTTTTGGTGAGTACTTTGACTTTGTGCGCGTGGAAGTTAATTCGGAGTTTTTGAGTTGCGTAGACTAATGCGAGGAGAAGTTTTTCTATCTTAGTGTAATTTTGTTCAGCAGAGTTGAAAGTTTTGCTGATGTAGTAGATTAGTTTTTCTACCCCTTGGTCTGATCATAGCAACACACCGCTGAGTGCATAAGGTGTAGTAGCCAGGTATATCAGTAATTCTTCGCCTGGCTCAGGTTTCTGTAGCATTGATAGATTTCCCCAAGTAATCTTTTATGTTTTGCAAAGCGTCTTCCACTCCTGTGTCCTTGCGAATTTGCTTCCTTTCTTTAAGATGTTAAAGAAATTCCTGCACTTGTCAGACGAGCGTGATACGAATCTTCCTAACGATGCGACCATGACATTTAACTTTTGTGCATCTTTGATGGTGGCGGGTGAGCGAATTTCACGTATAGCTTGTAATTTGATGGGATCGACCCGAATTCCTTCCTTGGAGATGATGTATCCCAAGAATTTTCCTGACGCGACCCCGAAGATGCATTTCACTAGATTTATCTTCATTTTAATCTTTCGCATTTGCTCGAATATTTCTACCACGTCCTTCGCATGATTAACAGACTTTTTGCTTTTGACTAGCATGTCGTCAACGTAGACCGCTAAGGTGTTGGGTATCCATGGCTTAAACACTCCTTCCACCATTCGCTGGTAAGTGGCCCAAGTGTTTCGCAACCCAAACGACATTCGGTTGTAACAGTACATGCATCTTGCGAAGAATGTCGTATTCTCCTGGTCTTCTTCTGCTAACAGTATCTGATTATACCCTGAATTGTCGTCCATTAATGATACCCTTTCGTATCGGGTAACAGATTCTACAGTCTGGGGGATATCTGGCAGTGGATAGTTGTCCTTTGAGCATGTCTTATTTGGATCGGTGAAATCGATACAAATGCGAATATTCTTATTCTTTTTAGGGACTATTACCATATTTGCGACACATTCTGCGTATTTTGATGGCCTAATAATTCCCGCGTCGATCATCTTCTGTAGCTCGATCTCGATTTGCTCGTGATACATCGTTGCTATCTTTCAGATCCTTTGTCTAACCGGTTTTGCAGATGGATTAATAGCTAATTTGTGGCAGGAAAGAGAAGGATTTATGCAGGCATCTCATCCATATTCCATGTGAAGACATCTTGGTAGTCTTTGGGCAATTTTTTGAGGTTTTTCTCTTCTTCTTCCTCCATCGTGGTTCATATCTTTATCATTTTAGGTTCATCCTTTGTTCCTGGGTTGATGTCTTTTGTAGGTTCTTCAGCTGTGAAATTTGGTGTAGGATCCCCTTGTGGCGTTGGCTCTCTTATCTGGTGTATTGGATCTCCTTATTTTTCGGGGATCTCACTGGGGATTCCTTTGCCTTCAGCCGCATTTACCATGTAGACTTGGAATTCTCTCTCTTGTTTAACTTCTCCCGCCCCTTTCTTCTTATCTTTCTTTATTTGTTTTCGTCCTTCTTGATGTCGCACGTTCAAATCTTTACATTCCTTCGCCTGCATGATGTCTCCCTTGATTTCTCCAATCTTATCTGGTACGGGGAAGAGAATGCACTGGGGAAGGTGGATGCGATTCCTATTACTCCATGTATCCAGGGCCTCCCTATAATCGCATTGTAAGGGGTATCCACTTCCACGACACTGAATGTTACTATTATTTCCAACGTATCTATTGGTATTGTCAGCGTGATCTCGCCCTTGGGTCTCGTCGTTGTTCCGTTGAAGCCGAACATATCATATTCCACTGGTGCGAGGTTTATGTCATCATATCCCATCGCCTTGAACGAATGGTAGAATATCACATCTACAGAGCTTCCACTGTCCACTAAAATCCTGTCAATTTCCACGGGTGGTATTGCACTATCCACATCTCGACAGTCTGATTTCATTATTAAGGTCACGACCAAGTTTCTTCATGTGGTGTTCCTTCTTTCGGAGCATTCTATGCACAAAATACTATCGGTTGTTTCTGCCACTCCTTCAAGGGTTCTTCCTTTCCCCTCGGGTATATTTCTGCTCCATTGAAGTCGCGCTTAAAGATTCGCCTTAGCACTTTATCGTGAAACGCCTTAACATCTTTTGCAGTTGATATTATGGTGTTGCATTGTTGATCTTCGTCATTATTCCTTCTTATCCATACTTGGTGCCGATTTGTTCTTCCCCTATCCTTGCAGTAGTTCATTCGTGCTGATCTTCTCATATCCAGTCGTTTTTGTGCATCGTTTCGCATTTGTTCGTCCAGTCGTGCTTCTCTTTAAACTCTCTCAACAACTTATCTTGCTCATCAGTATCGCTTGTAGCTTTCCCCATATTCTATCTCCAATTCATATTCTCGCACCTTCCTTTTCAGGTTGTGAATCTCTATTAACAATCGCCCATACTTGACCACGAGGTTCACCCGTTCTGCGATTAATGCTTTTTCCCTCTCTTTCCATTGCGCGAGTCTTCTTTTGTACTCTCTTTCAGTGATGCTAGCTTTTGTTTTTTTCGATGGTAACTCCAACTTGCCCCCTTTCTTTCTCATGACTTTTTCTGATCCATTGCATGTTTCCGTGGACAGAAGATCCTTTGGCCATTCTTTTGCTTCCTTGTACATATTTCTTCTCTCTTCGTGCCATCATGAGATTTGATTAGCCTTTTAACAAAGAGGATTTTGTGAATGAGATGAAGATTTTGATCCTTCCTGCGCACTATCTGCTTGATATGCAAAATGGATCGAGTGTCATAAACTTTCGGGGGGTAACAGTTCCCACCAATCAATCAATAAGTTTTTCACGAGGAATAAAAGATGGTGATGGTGAAACTGGCTTTAGTTTGGGCAGGTGGTGATTTCGGTCTGAACACTAAAAGCTGAAATACATTCGTAGGTGAGGATAGACAGTTGTTTTCTGGGGTGATGATTTGTAGCTACTAGCTAGCAGGTGAGGATAATCTTCCCTATTTCTAGCGCCAAAATGTAGTTGCAGAAAATCCCACAACTACACCCAAAAAAGTGATAAGAACACTAAGTTTAAGTCATGCAAATAAACTCAAACATTAATGATATTATTCACCCCTTGAAACTAGATATAATCTTTACACAAGTTGTATGGAGAAAAATGACGTTCTTATTGATATCATAAAAATTTATACATATAAGGAGGATGATGATAAGATAATTCTAGTGTTTTTATCTTTTATAGTGATGATTTTCTACTCTTGTTCTTGACTGAATTCTTCAACCTGCCTCTCTCTTCATTATTTGAACCCTTATATAGCCGGTCATCATGGTAGAAGACAATTGAGTTCACGTATAAATCTCTGTGAGCTGATCCTGTCCATTTTGTCTTATTCGCCAGGCCTTGGGAAGATGTTGTTATTTCTCGCATTGCAGCTTCGTGCTCTTCGTGTTGTGCTCATCGTGTGGGTGTTCTCGTGCTGGTCCCCTTTGTCGCATTGTAGTCATTCTCCTAATTTCTCTCTTCGCTTATACTAGTAATTACTTTAATGAGGGTGAGACTGTGGGTTACTTATGTGCGATATTTCGCCCTACAATCCTGATGATCAAGATGTGACGGTTTCGGAGTGATTCTTGATTTTGAACGGTTCAATTGGATACTGAAGCAGTTAGAAGATTTGGGTTGAGTTCGAAATGGAGCTTAAGGCAGAGAACAGTGACGATGATGATCAGTGATCGGAACTGCTGGTGATGATCATGATGGCTGGTGGTAGCTGTTGTTGCCAGTAATGGTGCTGTTGAACAGGGGATGAGTGCTTGAAGTCGAGTTCCAGAGCTGATAAGAAGAAAGCAGGCTTGCTGCCATCGATGATTAAAACTGATGGTGATGTTGGGCAGTGAGTACCGGTGATTGGATTTGGTTGGATATAACTCCAGTAAGGGAAGAAAACAGGACAACGAGAATGAAGATATAGCTGCTGTGATGAGCTGAGTTCAAGACAGGAAGATGGAGAAAAATCACGATGATGTGATGCCATTACCGGATGTTGATCGAGCATGGTAGTTGGTGTTGTGCAACGGTGAAGCATGGAAGAACTTTGAGCAGGTCATGAAGAGATGAGAGGAACTGTGGTGGTTGTTTTTGTGGATTGCTGCCATTGCTAATGCTCGATGGAGTTTAGTTATAGCTTGCAAAACAGGGATGGTATAGAGAAGATGGGATTACTGTCATGGATTGAAGAATTGATCAACGGAGGGGATGAACTGTTTCTGTTGAGATCAGTTAAACCGAGATGAGGAGAATGAAGATCGTGTTGGACTTGAGTCGGGGTCCGGTGTTTCTGTTGTTGCCATTGGATGATGGCAGTAATGATGATGGTATTGGGATGGAAACGATGGTGGTTAATGGAAAAGATACCGAAAGAGACTTTGAGTCTGAGTTCGTTGTTGTTGGGATTAATATTTCAGTGAGAAAGAAAAGGATCCAATAACCGAACGAGAGAAAGAAGGAGCTAAAATGGATATGTCGGTGCAACTATTTGGGATAAGTACCAACTACGGGTAATACTTATCCTAGGCGGACTTGTTGGTGAAGTTAGGTTTCGATTGAAACCTATATAAATAGTCGTGTCTTGCCAAGAGTGGGATACAACTTTTGCAGAGAGAAAAAATTGAGAAAAGAAGAAAGATTTTTATTTTATAGGGTTTACCCCTTTAGGGGGAAACCAAGTTTTCTTCTTCTAATTCTTATTTCATATATTTTTCATGGATTTCAGTAAATCCATGTGTAGCTGAGTTTTTATTGATTAGGGATGATTTCAAAGTCCTGATTAATGGAACTTTAATTCTTTTCATAAGTTTATTTTGAGTTTAATTTCTGGTCGATTGTCTCTATTATTTTATCGCCTAAGATTATTATTGGGTTATTCAATTGGCCATTTGAATTAACCTGCTAGTAATTCTTCTACTAGTATTGAGGTTGGTGATACGTGTAATAGTCACTCAATTCCATACACAAGTAGTAAATCGCAAAAGCTGACAGAGGGATTCTGTTAAGCAATTGTGTAAAGAGATGACACTAGTAAGCAGACCGAACTTATGCGTCTGGTGCTAGGATCAATCTAATTCACAAAACATAATGCATTCGTTTGGGTTACACCTTGAGAGCTTATTCATGGTGGCTCAGATGGATAGAATCTGGTAGTCGAGCGCTTCCGTATCCAGTGAAAACAAGAATTCCGGGGATAGCAGAGCTTATTGCTATTCTACGGTTGGTGACAATGGAAATTTTACAAGAAATAAACAAGTACCTTTATTAAGTTTCTTTCCAGTGACGGCGAATGATTCCTTAATCATATTTCTTTTATTTTTTATTTTTTTCATTTCAATTTAAACCAATCCCCTTGTCTTTTACTTTATTTTGCTGATCAAATAATCTATCAATTACACAGCTCTCTGTGGGAACGATCTCTTACTACCGCTATATTACCAGTTAATTAGTGGGAAATATCTTAATTATTTCATATATTTTTCATGGGTTTTATTAAATCCATGTGTAGCTGAGTTTTTATTGATTAGTGATGATTTCAAAGTCCTGATTAATGGAACTTTAATTCTTTTCATAAGTTTATTTTGAGTTTAATTTCTCGTCGATTGTCTCTATTATTTTTATCGCCTAAGATTACTATTGGGTTATTCAATTGGCCATTTGAATTAACCTGATAGTAATTCTTCTACTAGTATTGGGGTTGGTGATACGTGTAATAGTCACCCAATTCCATACACAAGTAGTAAATCGCAAAAGCTGACAGAGGGGTCTGTTAAGCAATTGTGTATAGAGATGACACTAGTAAGAAGACCGAACTTATGCGTCTGGTTCTAGGATCAATCTAATTCACAAAACATAATGCATTCGTTTGGGTTACACCTTGAGAGCTTATTCATGGTGGCTCAGATGGATAGAATCTGGTAGTCGAGCGCTTCCGTATCCAGTGGAAACAAGAATTCCGGGGATAGCAGAGCTTATTGCTATTCTACGGTTGGTGACAATGGAAATTCTACAAGAAATAAAAAAGTAATTTTATTAAGTTTCTTTCCAGTGACGGTGAATGATTCCTTAATCATCTTTCTTTTATTTGTTATTCTTTTCATTCAATTTAAACCAATCCCCTTGTCTTTTACTTTATTTTGATGATCAAATAACCTATCAATTACACAGCTCTTTGTGGGAACGATCTCTTACTACCGCTATATTACCAGTTAATTAGTGGAAAATATCTTAATTAATTTGTTGCGCTTACGACACGCATCACGCAGCTGCTTGATCTATCGCTGAACTACGTAAAATATTTTTCTATGAGTTTATGTAAATGTTCACGAATTTCTATAAAACAGGAGGCACATGAGTCCACAATTTACTAGCTATTTGATTGATTCTTAAATTCCTTAATTTGTAGGACAAAATTTGTTGATTATTGTAGTTTCTTGGGGTTTTGGTTGCTAATCCTCATAATTTCATTGCAGGTGATATGTAATATTTTTGTTGATTGTTGTTGTTTCTTGGGGTTTTGGTTGCTAACCATTATAATTTCATTGCAGGTAATCTGTAGTATTTTTGTTTATCTGTTCTCGATATTTTTAATCTTGGTTAATTTAGTTAATCATATAACCAATATAATTTCAGTTGCTTGCAATTTTTTAACTGATACGTAAAATAATACATGAAGGATGTGTAAATTACATACGTCCAGTGACATGAAAGCCTCATATATGCGCGTCATGGGAAGATAACATACCAGACATACACAAGTCGGCCTTTTTCTTATGAAATACCGGACATGTACAGGTTAGATTTTTTTTTTCATTCATATTCTTCTGAGAAAATTTTATAAGACCCCGTTACTGGATTACCTAGATTTGAGAGTACATGCTTCGTATGTTTTTACTTTTTACCGAAACTATTTTTTATTTTATTTTTGGATTTTGCAGGAAAGGGTTTCAAAAAAGCTTCATATGGGTTTGATGCACCATATTTTCTGGGTTTCGATCAATGAGTCATTGCTTTCACCATCTCCTCATATTACAGTCCCACCTGATCTTAGTAGCCCCATGTCGCTGTTAGATTCTCCTGTATTGCTTTCAAATTCTAATTTATTTTTCTGTTGTATGACATAAGACATGTTGATTCCGTTGGATCTTTTGAATCTGAAATGTGTTGGTTGTTACATTTGAATTATGAATGCCCTGGCGAATAGATTTGTCATATCATTTGCGTCTGAAATGTTGGGTTTGTTTTCTCCTGTCATAGATTTCTGGGTTTGACATGTTTCCTTTGCACCTTGATTAAATTTGGGATTTTGATCAGGTACATGCTTCTGTTGGTCTTGCATCCCCCTCATGGCCTCGCTACTACAACGGCTGCGACATAACATAACTGTTAGAGCATAGCTCGGTTGAATCCACCAAGCGTTGGTATGTCAAGTTTGGTTATCATATTTTAGTGAATCAAAACTCATTTAAAAAGTCGCTTGATTATTTACTAGAGTAAACTTCGTATAGGTTAGCTAGAAAGTTACTAGGATGAAGAATGTGAAGAAGTAAAGAGCTACAACGACATCATCCTTCCACTTGAGGTTAGTAATATTTGACTTGAACTGTTTCATTCCTAACATATCTTTCAAGTCGTGCATATTGAAAACATAACTGCGAAGCTGTGAATGATTATACTTTAGTTAGACATAGTATTAAGGAATTATAATACGAAGTATAACGTCTATCTTTTGACTTCGTATATAAGACATCGACATAATCGTATGAATGCTATTGTGATTATGTGTATGGGTATGGGTGAAGATTTCGTCATAGGAAACAATGTTTTACATTCGTTTAAATGAAGTACAATTCATAAACTTGTTTTATGAATCGAAAGGGAAATCGTTAGGCTTACTGGTATTGTTATTCATTGCAAATCCTTGGATTACCAATATGTGTGTTTAGTATAACTGCTCATAACTTGTTTATGTGTCTTGCTAAAACTATTCATGATGCCTGACTTTTGTATTGGTATGACTTTTATTAGTGAAACCGATCTTAAGTAATCACCTGAGATGGTATGATCGATATTTGTAATTGGTGTGACCATTCCTAGTCATTGGGTAACCAATCCTAGAACTTGGTTGGGACTAATCACAAGATGTGTAATCGATCCTTGTAGTAGATTAACAAGTTTTAGTAATTGGTATAACCAATCCTATAACTTGTGCAACCGATCACAAGTAAGTACCATAAATAAGTGGTAACCGATCCTGCTACTTAGTTAACAATGTTTTGGAAACTAATGTGACCGATCCTAGTAGCCACTTGGAGGTAGAGCCGAAACTTGTTTTAGTAGAACCGTTAAACCCATGAATGGTGATTGAATGTATTTGATCAATCACATAGTTCTTGGAAATCAGATGAACCAATTCCAAACTCGTTTGAAAGTGTGAAAAATCGGTTTTAAGATTGTAAATATGAAGAATGATTTACAAAGTAAAGATGTCGACATACTTTGAACATGTGCAGTAACTCTTATCTTTTATTGTTTAAAGGTATTCCTTAATAACTAAAGGAGGATCCCGGATCGAAATAAATTGAGAATCTTTTAATTAAGGTTTTTAGTTTTATATGCTTTTAATTTCCAGCAATTAAAATGCATATCTTTAGAAAATAAAAATTGGTAATGTGCATTTACTAATTGGAGATTTTCTACTGAGATTTCGGTCAATATTTGGACAGAGCATTTCCAGGAATTATGAAAACCGTATTTTCCTTTATTGCATATCTTTGAGAATATTCGGTTTTGGAAATTCTTTGGTCTATAAATATTGAAGTTTGCATTTCGAGCAAACTAATCCTCGGAGCCAGCAAAACTACCTAGTTGTGTTGTTACTGGTGGAGCCGTCTATTCGGAGAGGAAAGTACCCTAATTAGGAGAAATCTCTTACGACCGCTCGTTTTAAAGACTTCTTTGGGATTGGGAAGCTCTACGAGTACCGTTGATGGGAAACTAGATAATTGTTATTTATTATTTGTTTTCGATTGATTTGATTGACTAACGGTTGTTGAACTTTGATTGCACCTAGTTTTTTTATGCTTGAGAATCTTCTCTTCTGATATAAGATTTACTCAAACTAGATCGAAGTTTCGATGGGGATCTTTATACTGTTTGTAGATCTAAAGACGTCTTGTGATAATCCATTGTTAACAGACTCCGTTCTGTGTATGATTGATCACATGAGATTCAAGTTGATTGTGTGCAGGTGTTTATTGAAGATCTAAGAAGATTTGAAGACAAAGAAGATTGCTTGTTTGAGTTCATCATCTTTGGTGTACACAAAACTTGATCGGCTGGAGATCCAACTATAATCGGTTTATCTTTGTGATAATCTTGATTAATTAGTTGAGTAGATCGGAATCAATATGTTGTCTTTGTGACTAAGAGTATTGATTGCAAAATCTAGACAATTACTTTGGTAGTTGTATTGATAGATAGATCTAAGAACCTGACAAAGGAGTTTATTGGGATAAACTGAAGAGCCTTTTGTCAAACTCATATCACTTGATTGAAAAGAGTTGTTACCGAACAGATTTGTTGTTCCTTTACTGTTTGGAATACGAACCAAAGGAATTGTTCCAAGTGCGTGACTTATTACAAGTTGGAGGCGCAGGGATACAGACGGAACTAGGTGAACTATAAGTTTAGTTGCTTAGTCTGAACTATACGAAGTTGGTTTAGATTTTGTATAGAGGCTTAATCCTGAGATTATTCAGTTCTGTACAAGGTCCCGGAGTTTTTATGCATTTGTGGTTTCATCGTTAACAAAATCTTGCTGTGTCTTTTACTTTTCTATTTCCGCAATTATAATTGTTTTTATTATAATTAGAAGTAAAATACACAAACGTTAATTCCTAATTACTTGATAGCAATCATATTGTGTTTGGTTAAGTCCGAACCTATTATCAAGTAATCATACTTCATTTTTGTATTGTCTCGATCTTGTATCCATAGTCAATCACACAAGTTATCTTGTTCTCGTATTGTATCGATCTCGTATCCATAGAAGATCACACGAAGTGTGAACCGATTAGTTGTATTGTCTCGACTCAGTCCATAGACAATCACTTTCGGAGAAATGACTTATATGTGGAAAAGTTTTTGATTGAGGTATATTTGGGTACCCTCATCTTTTCAATTGGTATCAGAGCAGGCAAACACGAAAAGATCTAACAATCTTTGTTTGGTGCGATCCAACCTATAAGAATTGAATCTATGTATGATTCAATTAACGTTATGCAAGAGTATGAATACTCAAAAGT